>NW_007577856.1:389747-390949 GCF_000690725.1 Stegastes partitus | reverse complement strand
ACATGTTATGTTAAGTTAACCAGATGACTGTAGTCTTGCACATCCAGACCATTTTCTAATGTCTATAATCTAACTCCACCTATCATCATCAATCTGCAACTGGGCAAATAGACAGCAGTATTTTATTAGACCAATCACAATCATAGTGGGCGGGGCTATACAAAAGGATGCACTGACTGCATTCTCGGGGAACGGGGGAATTGTTCTGGTGAGACATTTGCAATATGGGAGGCCGGCCCAGTCATCAAAATGGTTAATTCACTGAAAGAATTAAGCAGGCGTGCCTCGAAACCCCTGCCAAAACATGCCATTGTCACTGTGTGGGTTGCTGCTCGGAGGTTGTTTTTGTCACTTCCTGCACAAAAGGAAATGTTGAAAACAGTAGCATGTAGATAGCAGAAGGGGAGGAGAAAGCCACATAACATTTGCAGTTAATCGCACGTTCATACCCGCAATCTACTCCCTGAGTCCGACTAAGCTAACTGTAACCATATATTTACATTCAGACATGCAAGAAAGTGGAAACACAATCTTCTTTCACAATTCACAATCAACAACGCTAAAAATATCAGCTACAAGCTCCCAGAGACTTTGAAATCATCTCGCAGTCTATGCAGACTTGCACCTATCTCTAAAACGGTTCGGATTGAACCAGCGCTGAGCAGAGGAAGATATAATAGCCTCTTATTCACAAAGAAATATCTTCGGGTAGATCGAGCAGAGCAGGTGATTAGCAGTAATGTAGATGCTATGCAAAATGGGGAAGCTGCTGGGTGGCGAGAGAAAGAGACAGAGAGAAATCCACATTGTTACAAATGGATAATTTATAAATGTGCCGTTCACGGTGATATCTCCAGAGATGACAGAGTACATACGTCTGCAAATTGTGGTAGATGAGAGTTTAATAGCAAAGTAATGAGTGTTTTGGCTCTATGTATAATATGCAGCTCAAACACAGTCAGAAACCTTCAATAAACATCTCATCTAAAGTTCTGTGTGCTTTCGGTCTTGTCCCGGGGTTCTATGACTTCACCGAACACGGAGATACACTTACTGTACACACACATATGTGACTGGGGGTGTGCATGCATGTGCGCTGATAGTGGGTACAGGTGCTCTATTATTCAAAGTATCTCCTTGGGCTTTAGAGCTCTGACAGAGAAGCAGACAAGGCTTCTCTCCACACACTCCCCCCCCCCTCC
>NW_007577856.1:386107-389502 GCF_000690725.1 Stegastes partitus | reverse complement strand
TTTTTTTTTTTTTTTACTTTTACAGGAATACGCCTAAGGTCACTCGTCACTCCGCCGAGAGCCGAGACCTGCGCCACGGCGAGTCATGTGCCGCAAATGATGAATATGTAAAAATAATCAATTTCATGCGTCAAAATATTATAATGAATGTATGGAACATAGAAAATCTTATTGAGTTGGTCTGGTGCCATTTACTTTCCTCTTCTCTCGCTTTCGTGGATGCCACTTCTCCACGGGTACAATTATGTTGAGAGCAATTTCATATTTCAAGTATGCAAATATCGATGCGGTGTGGCCACAAACAGTCCATATAAAGAAAATATGTAGGCTGCCGCACGGTAATCCGTCTGAAGTGTCGCGCTAGCTCACTATTTAAAATCTAAATTAGCTCGCATGTGCGTTTGAACACATTCATGCTCACACACACACACACACACACGTACACACACACACGGACTGAAATTAGTCTAATGGTTCTCGGTGGACCTAACTCCAAACACACATGCCTCTGGTGGGGTAAACGGTGGGGCATGTACCGGAGCTGAATACAAACACAGCCATTAGCAGGTGGAGCAGGCCAATCTATGGCAATGACCTTGCACATGTGTTGCTACCTGCTCCCTCCTTTGTTACATGCTGTTATTAATTTGATTATCTCCTATTCTACATGCAGAACAATGGCTCATCTGCCATCAGAGCAGTCCAAACCAGATGCTGTAGCACTAAATCACCAGGAATAAGCAATCGGAACCAAGCTGGAGGAGATGCCAGTAATGGGACACACCTGCTACCTAAATATTGTGTTCATGTGCAGCTACATACCTGAAACACGCATGCTGCTTACTTTTATAGTTTTGTACATTTCAGTACAATCATGTGTAGTCAGTTTTATCCACTTCTTTTCCGAGCTTAGCGGTTACATCACTGTTTATACCCCTGCAACATTTGGCGCTGATTTTGGCTGTCATTCAGTGGTATGTTCAGCATTTGTTGCCTGTTCCATCTGCTTTTTAGGTAACACTTTGTAGTGCAGTCCATGATTTACAGAGTATTTACAGTGTACGCAATGCATCCCTAAATATAATAAGTAAAGATTTGTACACAGAATGCGTCTGCAAATGTGCTTTTGCCAATGCAAATGTTCAAACTTATCAACTCTAGAGTCTCTGTCACCTCTATTTATTTTCCCTAAATATCCAGAGTTGTTCTCAGATGTCCCTGTTTAGTTTTCTTTAAGGCCAAATTACGGTTTCTGCTTTCCTATGCACTGACTACTGCACACTATCCGACTACATTAGGTGCATGCTGGTCTGACACACGGATGGTTGCACTGCCCAAACATACAGGGCTCCCATGGATGGTTCTGAAAGGCCGGCTATGACTCTGCACTTTTTTTATAGGATATAGCAGCTAATTACAGTTTGGACCGGAGCGCTGTGTCAACGATTATTCCTGAGGTGTGCCGAACACAGTGGGTGGACATAGCACCGGATTTGTGGTGAATTTAGAACTTCCTACTGTGCTTTGGCACATGAGCTACGAATCCAAGTATCTCAAAAGTCTAACAGCAACTACTTCCTATACAACTTTCTTCATGATGAATTAAAACAACTCTTTTGTTTTCTTGGCACATGTGTGGTGGAGTGCGTACAAACACACGTGGACATAAATTCTGGCCTGTATGTAGACATCTGAAGAAATCCTTGCAGATGTTGGCAGATGAAGAAATGTATGCATACCCTGGTTAACAATTCATTCACCTTTAAGTAGGGATATCCCAAGATAAAATCAAGGATCAGGATCAATCACATCAGTTTAAAACTTATTAGTATGAGCTCCATTGTTTACAACTGCTGTCGGAATCAGAATGGGAAAGCATAAGTTGCACTGAGATTTCATATTTAACTCATTGCAGCTCTGGCTGGAGGACGTTAAGTCTCACAGATGTCACTGTCATGGTGCCTGTTCTTAGCTAAACTCTAAACCTGGTGGTGCTACCAGACACTACAATACATGCTTTGACGTGCATGTAGAGAATACAGGTTGCCATCTTTTGGAGTTTGTGAAGCAAATGCAGGACTTTTTTTATGCATTGCAGTGCTATTCAGTTGTTAAACAGCTACAGTGGATGGATTGAAATAACTTTAATGTACTTAAAATCTGTATTTTCTAGGGAAAATAGTTTTGGATTAGGACTCAGTATTGGCAGACACTAAATACTAAGGGACTCAGATTGGATCGGGCAAAAAAAAAACTTGATCTGGACATCCCTACTTTTAGGAGAAAGTGATGATTAATCTCTGTGATCTGAATGCTAATGCATAAGAAACACAAACTCTGGCACTTGTTATGTCAGGATTTTATGTGTTTAGCATTGTATTTTGGGCTTCATTTAGATGTCCACATGGATTTACACCACAAGGCCCCACGGTAGGTAAAAGAGAGATGCTTTTTAAACACTTCCTGCTTTTCTTTTTTTTTGTGTTGCCTGCCACAGTTTTATACCAACTACAGGGATTAGGATTTGATTTAGTAAGCTACGTTGATTAGTTGATAATTAATGTTTTAAGATTTGTACTGATTAGACTTCTTGCCAAAATGGTTTAAATGTTTAATTTGCGTTTCTTCTGACAACGCACATCCACTGTAAAGGGTTATTCGCGAGCTCTGTGAGATGGGACGACGTGGTTCTGACTAGGCTCAGACTTGGGCATTGTTGTCTTGCAATCTGCACAAAAGTCGTAGGCAAACATCCAGATGGATAAACTGTGTGCATGTGATGTTAGCTTAGGCTTGATCAGTTCAGTCAAATCAAAGAGTTAGTTGTTTTTTTCTTTATTGCACATTTGTTCCTTCGCTGAAAACGTCTCAGGCCTCATCATCAGGGTTTCCCACCGGGCAAAGCAGACCTGAAGATCTTCGCAACGTGGACGTGCAACATTTTTGAAACACTGTCAACGACAACAAGTGTAGTCCAGCTCACTAGAGACAGTTTACAAATGTCACGGCATCTGTGTAGTTAACTCACTGTTAAAGTCATGAGCTTAAGTCCCCGGAGTTTACCATCATAGATTATTAAAATGTACTTGTGCATCAAGAGGTCTATTTCCCCCCCTTTCCTGTTCTGAGTCCCAACTTTTTAACCTCAGCGAGTGGTGCTAACTTTGATTTCAACCAACTGATACGGTGACAGATCACGATAATGACAGTTTCCAACATTTGGAGACTGCCGTTTGTTGCTATTCCTGCTATATTTGAAGATGTTTTCTGGATGAGAGATCTGAGAACTGTGGTGCACAACAACTTTTCACCAGGGGGATTCTCTGCCATCCTTTCTCTCTGATGTGGGCCTATTCGCTCTTATTACCTTTTTTGTTGTCCCCCCCTCCCTCCCC
>NW_007577856.1:183970-386046 GCF_000690725.1 Stegastes partitus | reverse complement strand
CTACACCATCTGTCTGTCCTGCGCTTGTTAAATCGGTTTGCCCATTCACGGCGCCCTCTGCCTCGACTTCACCCCTGGCACTTTCCATTTACTCTCCAAAACGACAGAATGATATGCAAGTCTGAGTCAATCTACCCCGAGTTCTTGGATGTTTGTCAAACAATACTAGAACAACAGCATGATTTGTTCTCAACCCAAATCTCAACAGTCTATACCCTCTTGGCATTGTTAAGGGAAGGCAGCAAAGGCAGAGACAGACATGGAGAAAATATCCTATCAATCTACAGGATATTAGCTGCGAGGCACCAGTTCATACTGCCAATGATGTAACCCTCTGTGCCAGTATGAGCAAGTGCCACAATAAATTACTTCACATCATCCAATGCTTTTATCTGATGATAGCGCTCTGTGTGGGTTGTGTGATTTCAAGCTTAAGATTTTGTTGTTGTGGCAGTGGTAGCATGGTGATTAAGAGTGTGTGAGGGGGAGAGGGAATCAGAAAACAAAACTGAGTACAACACTGTAATTGTACAGGCTTTATAATTTATGCAAAGGATAATGTTTGAATCCCGAAGCCTGGAGACCCCAGCCAGTACTCCCCCAACACGTCTTATTGTTAAAATAATACACTTATTCATCTGACATCCTTTTTCAAGCCCAATTGGCTGTGTTTAGCCTTTTTTTTCTTTTCCCTTACTTGGCTAGAATCATGTGTTATTCATTTGCAAAGGGTCATTTTTGCTCACAAGGGGAGAATGCTGTTGTTCAATTATGAACATAGCTCCCAAATACACACACAAGAAATTGCTTGTTTATATTTACTTTGTCAGTTTAGTAGCTGTATTTGTTCAGACTTTAACCCGTCTCAAACACTAGTTTGTTTTGCAAATATTTACTGCGAATTCCACTTACATATCCACCATAAATTCCAGCTTGCCTCATTACAGACAGCATCTTTTAAGATTTTTTTTCTTCCTACCTGTACCTCCAGGCTTGTATTAGTGAAATAACAGCAGTTTCATTTCATCCAAGCTGAGTTGGCGAAGGATAAGAGGAATGCGTGGGTGGTGGGCACCTTGGCGTACCTGTGCAACCCTGAACTAGGTGGGCCAGTGGGTGACTGTGCCAGACTGCAGACCTGTTGGCAAAGGCATCCTCACACTCAGGTTTTTTAAGCTCATGTGAAAATCTTCAGCGATATCATAAGAAAACAAAAACAGAGCTTGATGTTTTCTTCGGTTACAATGTAAAAAAAAAAAAAAATGTATAGATAATAAATCTAACTGTATGCGAGGGAGTGAGAGACACAGAGAGGTGGGAGTGTTGGAGGGGTTACAGTATCTGGTTCCTGACTAGGATCAGCCACTGTCTGGCTGCCAACATCCAGAAACAAGTATTTGCCAAAGAGATGTGAATACCAGGCAGCACATCCATCTTTGTCCCCTAACATAAATCTGCAATGCAATCCTGCAGCAACATTTAACAATAAAACTCTTGCTAAACTATCCATTTACTTGCTGCTAATTTTCCGTCGTCGCGGCCCATTAACCTTAAATTTATCACTGATCTCGCATCACATGCAGACAGCTCCACAAACAGATGCTACACTAAATAACTTGATTATTTACCAGCAATTACTGATTTGTTTACTTGTAACTTAAATGAGACAGTGACAAGTAGATGCTTGTGTTAAAGAGGAGATGAGACATTATTCTGAATCCATTCAGGAAAAAATAAAAAAAATAATTAATTATTTAGCGTCGTCTTATTAAAATTACAGGGCCTATTTAGGTCAGTAATGATAAACACTTATTTGCATATGCAGGGGCTGCAGACAATTAGAAAACAACTGTGAAATATAACGCAATCTAATCTACAGAAATAACCCTGCGATGGTTAGAGCAGAGGGAAACAAAAAAGATGGAATCATCATCATCAGAAGAAGAACGATAATAATAATTTCCAGTAAATAAAAATCTACAAAGTCATAATGCACATGTTGTAGCAGAAATAAGACCCAACCTGAACATATTTAAAGCATCTGAACCAAAACGTCAAGGAACGCTTCACACAAACTGACACTAAAAGTATTTTAAAGGACCCATGTGCTGGATTTAGGCAGATCTACTTGTAAAAAAAAAGGAGTATAATATCCAGAATTCAGTTTTTGTTTGTTTAATATGTGTAACATGTCTTATTTAAGCAGAAGCGACAGGGTTAATGAACTCATTTGGACGTTTCTCTGAGGAAACAGATGACAATAGGAGTAGAAATAGTTTTTTGTCTGCTTGCTTGTTTGCTCAGAATGAGACCTTTTATATCTACATAGGGAGCAGATCCACTCTCACGGAGCCGGCTGTGCTGCATTGGCATGTTTCTACAGTAGCCCAGAAGGGATAAACCAAACACTGGCTCTAGAGAGTTTCCCTTTGGTTTTCATGCTGAAGTGACGGCCACTGTGCTTTCTCCTACGCGCTCGGGGAGGGAGGTGGTGTTCACTTGGTTGCAATGTGCACTGTCACTGCTAGATGCCACTAAATCCTGCACGCTGGTCCTTTAACCAAACAGCAAATCACTCCAATGTCCATGTGGCAGGAGGAATTAGCCATGATCAATAGTATCAGCCATAGGTTAATAAGTCTACAGTTAGTTTTATAAATAAAGTTGAACTCTACTGAAAATATTGGACTTATGAGAGTGAGCATGTGGGTATTTTCTGGAGGCAGTTTATGTACCAGTGTCTGTTTGATTTGTATCAAAAATGCAAATATATCAGTAGGAAAGATGTGTTTCTTCATTTCTATATCATCACTTTTCTGCTGATAGAAGCAGAACTCATAGAACTAATCAACACCATCCCTTCTGATGTCTTTTATTTCTGTTTTGGCTGCTTGGTGAATATGAGTGCAATATTCACTCTCTTTAACTATACAGTTTTTAGCTGCTAATTGAGCCATTCTGTTCCCCAGTCAGTGTCTTACTCTATCTATTTGTTGTTGGATGCTGAGCAGTGGGTAGTAGATGGTGTACAGTGGGTTATTGGAGCCATTTCACCAAAAACAGCTGCCTGCTGCAGCTGGAAACATCGCTACAAGAGCAGTGAGAGGGAATCAAAACAGTAAATTTTAAAAGCTGGGAAGCCAAACAATGAAGTGCAGCTCACCATAAAGCTCTGAAACGACGAGGGAAGCCGTAGATTTAGGTATTAATTGCACGTCGTTCGTCCTGCATCGTGCTTTTGCCTGGTATATATATAGAATTTTCTGTATGCAAATCACATCTCCACTGCACTGAAAAATTCATATGGCTAATTATATGACTCTGTGTTGCATAGCTAGATTAGCAGCGAACCACTACCATCTGCAAGTTTGATCATTTGATGACAAACTTTAAATAAGGCTGTGGTGGACTTATAATAATTACTTCTTATGCTCATTCTTTAAATGTGAGGATAGCATGTTAATCCTTTTTTCTTTTTTTTCTTCACAAAAACTACTTTTCCAGTGTGGGTCATTTTTGATAAGCACGCAGGGAAATGTACAGTTTCATGTGATCTATTTTTGAGTTCAATTACTTCAAGCCACAGATGGAAAGCAATTTACAGGACCAAGGAGGAATTCATGCAGCGCTCTGCAGTGATTCTTTTCACTATAAAAATGCCAAGCATTATTATGACAACTGCCAACAATGTTATTAATACAAAAGACAGCGTAATTTTGCTTAATTATGTTAAAATATGCAATAAGTCTGAAATGGAAAATGTGTTGGCATGTTTGACATGCTTTCACTGTGTTAAAAACTGATTTATTATATTAGTGCTTTCTCTTAATTTGTGAACAGGTAGATGAATAAAAACCTGAGTTAGGAATTCAGGTCTTTTCCAACAGAAAATAAAGGCGACACACACCCACACAAAACAGATTTGTTCCCTTCATCCTAACATGTATTAAAGGATCTGCATCTGGAACAAAATAAGGCAGATTCCTGCTCCTTTACCTGTGATCTTTGGTTAGATTAACAATGATGTACAATGAAGGTAACGTAACAACACACATATGTAAAACAACAAGATAAAAGAAAAAACATTTGCTGGAAATGATGGATGAAAAGAAATCAAAGCACACGTTTAATCTCCAATTTGTTTTCTGCTAGCTGCTGTTTCATCTCCAGCAACACCATGTTTACTGACCTGGCAACATGTCATGTTGTGTCAAGTCCTCAGTCCTAAGAAGACTCGCTGAACAGAAAGGTCAGAAAAGCATGCTCATAAAGGGATGTGGACAGCTTTTAGCCTGTGGCATTGCTTTAATCAAAGCCAAATGCGGTTGCAGTCAGAAAACACTTCTGATTTACTCAAGCAACAGTGAACACTGGCTCTGAGTAAGACCTGTAGGATTTGAGGCAGTGAGGGCATTGACTAAGAAATCCTAACATTTCCTCAGAGGTATGAGGTGCGCATGTGTGGGTGTGTGTGTGTGTGTGTGTGTGTGTTTGTGTGTGTGTGTGTGTGCGCACAGGCTGTCCTTGTGGCGAGTCTACGCCCTGGGCTGTTTTTTCCCCGACTTTGTCAGAAACATGTTGCATGAAGCAATACACCTGCAAGTCATGGTGTTAAGTCATTGGTGCTGTGCACTTCACAGTCCTTGGGCCAGTCCATGGTTAACCAGATTTATTCCTTATCTCGCCGAGAACAGCTTCATAACAAAAAATAACCTCCAATAAATTCCGAGATGCATTTCTAAAACCTCTCACTTTATTCAAAATTGCTGCAAAAACAACCCAACAAGGCTCGTCTGCAACTCTTATTGTTATTATTTCTTTGCCTAATCACGCAGACGAGGGCAATTTTCTTCGAATGTAACTGCTCCTGTTGGCAGCGAACGCATCGACTAAGATTGTATGTTTTGAGGGATAGCATTGTTGGTGTGTGAGCAGCAAGCGGCCCATTTGTGAACAGCTCTTCCATCACGATGAGAGACAGCCCACACAGCTTCAAATTGCTGATGAGCTTATTTTTAGTCGAGGGGCTGCCCCGGTGTCTGGTTTACATGTGGGACTGACAGAAAATGTAGAGCAGATTTCCCAGTTAATACTTGTATAGCAAGCCTTCCTGCTCCGTAATTAACCAATTAACAAGCAACATGCCCCACCAACACCATACCTGATTCAGTTTGCAATCAGGAATGCTCGTCTGCAAAGTTTTAATTGTGCCCGAGGCAATAACTTACTGTTTGTAATCACATTCTCTCTCTCCCTATATTGCACCATGGTGCGTTTGGGAGGAAAAAACTTACTGGCGCAAGCTAATTCGGCAAACCTCCATGTTGGAGGTGAGCACAGTGCACATTACCAGCAGTGCTTAGGGTTTTGCTGAACAACAGAATGAGAGTTAATATGCTTCCCAAATTATTTACACATTGTGCATTTATAGCCTCAGATGAGGGGTGAGAGGCAGGCAGGGGAGCTTTCATTCAACATGTCCCCCTTACGGCAAGGTTGTGTTGAGACCACAGAATGCAGACACATGCAAAGAAGAAACTCCCTGCCTCCATATTTCAAAAATGAGATATTAGCTAAATAGTAGTTTTTTGAGCATAGTAAAAGAGACAACATCACAGGATTTTACTCGGGAACCCGCTCACCGTGCTTGCATGGTTGAGGCAAGCCCCGTGCCAGAGCCAATCATCATTCGGGAGGCAGACATGGTGCACGGACTAAATGAATCACTAAGCTGTCATGTGTCTGTTTCACATTCTGACTGTCGGAAAGAAAATTATAGGTGACTTAATGTTCCTTTTTTCTCTGCTTTCTGGTGCGCTGCCAGGCCATACACTGAGCTAAAAGGCAGAAATATGGTCTGTCAGATGGAAGCTGCCACTAATTGTTCAGCTCAAATCCCTCCATTTTCTTTAGGAGACCACAGCCACCCACCACTTTTAAAAATACATGGTTGATGCTATTGGCTACAATAGACTTCAAGCAATTACAAGAGTCATGCATTCTAATATGATAGACAGAGGAGAGACTGGGATTAGCTTTGCACTCTTGATGTTACATACACACACCCTAACTGCAAAACACAAACAATCTAGGGCAGCTATTCCAAATCCAATTGTTGTGAACATGAAGCCAGCTAGTTTCAGGCAGTGGGGTGAGTTTGGCCCACACATACCAATTAGGCCCGTTTCCAAAGCAATACTGCACAATGCTGCCCAGAGGACTGCAGCAGAACAAGACTTTGATTTCCCTCAATGTGATAGTAATTTCATATTCCTCTGAAAAGCAACATGGCTACTGAGGCTTAAGTCTCGAGATGAGCAATGAAGAGCAATTCACAAGAAGATGCTTGTCTGGTCATTTACATACAATTTCTCAGACAAACACGCAAATGCGCCGCGACTAGTTCGAGCGCGTAGGTATCACGGTAGACTCTCGTGTGAACACAGCAGCCTCTGATACATCCTCAGACCAGAAGGAGGCCTCTTTTATTGGACCCGTAGCGTTCCCCCAGTAGCTTCGTTAACCGCTCGCGTTTGATCAGTTATTGTCTCCCGCTTTCCCCCCCACCACCAACCTCCCCACGCGTCTGAAAGTAATGCTTGCATCTGAGATCAAAAAATCAAGGCCATAACTAAGAATGCAGCCTGTGGTCTTCACGCCGACTAAACGCCGTTGAGCCCGAGTCCCAGCACAGCGCATCAGACAGATTGAAGAATAGAGAGGGAGGAGGCATGTAATGAGAGCCAGGAGAATTACTACACTCTATTTATAGGGAGTGCAGGATTGTTTACCTACTTGTTTTGACGGGTGGTGAACTGCTAATGAGGGGAGGTATCTTGTCTTTTGCCATATTTTTATAGCTTTTTTTAAAAACCATATGTTGGTATTTACCTGAGAGCTTTTTTTTTTTTCATGATGAATCTTTAGGGTCCTCCTCGTTCGATTGCCGCTCGCTCTCGCTTCCTGTCATAAAATATTTTTCGGTATCGGGGAGTAGCAGCAGCGGCAAGCAGCGAAGATAGTTGGGTGATTTGGATGTAAGACGGTGTGGGAGAGCCCTATTGTTAGAATAAATCTTCACCCTCTCATTTGAATCACTGGGAATACTCAACCATTTGTCACAGGGGAGGAGAAGAAACCAAAGTACTCCAAAGAGAGCAGAGGTGTAACTGTACGGAGGCGGCCATATTAGCAGAGATATTCTTCAGGATTATGTGCCCCTTCAACCCAGGCCAGGAATTTGTCAGCAGAAGTGCAGATATGGCTCTATCAATAATCCATGGCATTGTGTATTTCCCAACTGATGCCATTATATGGCTGGGGGATGACAGCACTCACCAACTCCATCATCTTATCCACGGGGACCAGGATCTCATAAAGCGCTCTCAACATAGACATCTCATATAACGGGTAATAACTCCAGCCAGTTAATACAGGGGAATTATCAGGGAGAGGAGCGATGAACCCAGCAGAAAAAAACCAGGGCGGGCCACCACTGCGTTACAGTCGTGGAAGCGAAGAGAGAGGGGAAGGTGTAAAAGGAGGGGGAGGGACAAAAAAAAAAAAAAGAGAGAGAGAGAGAGGTATGAAATAGAGAGGGGCAACGAGAGAGCATGTGAGATAAGAGGGGGAGGGCTGGCGAAAGATAAGAGACGGGGGAGGAGAGAGAAGAAAAAAAAAGGCGGCGAGAGGGAGCGAGGCTGTCGTGTTAAACAGATGAGCAAAAGTTAGAGAGGAGGAAGAGAAATGAGTAAGGGGTAAAGAGGAGTAAGAGAGACAAATGAAGTAATGATTTAACACAATGCAGCGTGAATGTAGAGCTTCAGCAAGTATTTATGTCTTCTTTTTTTTTCTTTTTAACTCCCCACGGTTGAAAATCCTCCCATAGTTTGAAGATCCCTCTTTCATATTACTGCAGTGAAATGGAATGTACCTTTGCTAAAGACTCAGTAATGAAGAGCTTAAACTAGTAATCCCCCTAATCCAAATCAAAGCTGCCTTTAATTGTTTTTATTACAGTATCATTTAGAGATGACTTTACCGACTATACCGAAAGCACAGGACCGTGACACCAGAGACTGTGGTTCATGCAGAGTCCTGCAGATTTTTGGAGAAAAAAAAAAGTAAACTCGTCTCATTCTTCAAGGTGCCGACTTTTTAAAAGACCTCCTCTGGTGAAAATCGTGTTTTTACCTTGTTAACGTGTCCATCTGGTGCTTTTTGTATGCTAGAAGACATATCCTGAGCGAAGTCAGCCTTGACACTGCAGTGTGTTGAAGACAGCCTCTGAAAACACAAATTCAGACTTGTGAGGTTTTATACGCAAGAAAATCTGAGGAACTAATCCTGTCGATTTACAGGGTGGGGATCTTTGTGTTGCTCTTCTTATTCAGAATCAGTTTCCTGCTTGAAAATGCATGGCTGAATTGCTCAGTTATTATCGTATAGAGGAGGGATTTAGTGTTTGAGCCGGGTAAGCTGGTGTGCTCGAGCTGTCCTGAGTGGAGGGGAGAGAGGCAGGGACTACATAGATCTGAACATCTAAGTCATTTTAGGGCAGGAAAAGATGGGTTTTTTCAGTGCAAAAACTTCTAAAAGTGTAACTTCACCACACAGATGAGTCTTCAGGGCTTAAATCAATGACCAGAGAGGGACTTTAAATATTTGGCCAAGCGCTTAGAATACAAAAAAAATCATTAATCGAGCTCAAGCTTTGCTGCTTCTAGTTGATATTACAAGAAAAGAAATGAAACGTGTTGGTCATTCAAAGCATGCATTCATGTATTTCATGGATTAAAAACAATAAATCTGGGCAGTGTTTCATCTCTTTCAAAAAATGTTGTTGTTGCAGATTAGTAGTATAAAACATAAAAGAAGGTAGGGTTCAAATTCCCTAAGAGTGTGAACTACAGAGTGCTAATTGCAAATGTCTTGAGGGTGTAACATTTGAACTTTCACTCATGTTTGCAAATTCATCCCTGTGGACAAGTGAGGTTCTGTCGCTTTGCCCATGATGTGCTGTTCAATCTGTGCGGTGACAGCGCTTTGTTTAGACGCAAGGTTTATGGATTTTAGGGCTCGCGATGATTGAACTTTTACCAGACTCTAAAAAGAAGAAAAAAAACAGCAACCCACAATCGACTAAAACCACAATCAGCCTGTTTTTTTAATTTTGTCAGATGCATCCTGTCAGCAGCTTTTGCGTCCTAGGTGGATACTGGGTAAACAAAAAACTTGTGTCTACAGGACAGAATTTAATTTTACACCGTAGCAGCTCAAACATAAACGTGACGGTAATTAATATGAAAAAAGAAATACTTTTCTGAAGCCAAGCATCACTTGCTGAGTAAAGCCAGATATGTTGTCATCCCTCCATCATACCCACCATCATTAGCTCACATGACAAGAAGGGAAAATTAAGAATTTGGACGTGCAACATCACCATAATCTTTCAGCATTGCGTAGAAAATAACGAGTGATTTCGGACAAATTTGCGCTGTGATGCTGTGTTGTTGTGCGTTTTGCATATATGCATACGCCCTGTGTGTAGCGTGCACTTATCCAACAGCTTGGACGTTTGTGCCACCCCTTGTCATCTTTGTTCTGTGTCACTGCCCATTAAATCTTAAGCAACCAATAATAAGCATCTGGCTCCAACCCCTTTATCAGGCCTTTTAGTCTTAAATGTGGGTGGGTGCCAGCCACCAGTGCTATTAGCAGGGAGAGGGACAGGAGGGAGAAAATAAATATATAATGATGCCACCCACCAAGCAAAGATATTCAGTGTTTGCATTTCAGGGGACAATAAAGAAGGCCATCTGTTCCTGTCATTCGTGCTTTATTGTTTTCCTCGGCGGGCCACTCACTTTGGAACGCCACATCAAGCCCTCCCCACCTCGCATTCTTCGCGGTCCAGACCCCCCGACATACACGAGCTGAAGTCAGACTGCGTGTACACAAGCACATAAACACACACAGACGCATGCAGGCGGCTCACCTTTAGCCTTGTGCAGCTGTAAGACAAGGAACGGGGGGGGGAGAGAAGAAAAAAAAAAGTCCTTCTGCATTTTTAGTATTTGGTAGGAAAATCATGACAAATTAAAAAAATGCTAAGAAGATGCTGAGGGGGGCATGGCTTTGAATAAATTCTCTGTCCTTGTCCCTCATGTTGGCACCAGTGGTAGTATGGCAAACATTGCCAAATGTTTTCCTTTCATTCAGAGGAGAGGAGAGGAGAGGAGAGGAGAGGAGAGAGGGATACAAGCCACACTTTTCTTCTTTTTTTTTTTTTTCCTCCTGGCTTAGAGTTTACCAAGGAGAAAGTCTGCAATATGGGCTTAGGAAATGAATGGCTCTTAGGGGACATTTCTGCAGAGCTCCCAGTTTCTCCTTGTCACACGTCTGTGATGACTTAAAACAAGAAGACTAGGCAGGATGGAGGCCATTTCCTAGTCTGGTTATTAAAAATACAGCCATGAAAATGATTTTAAAAAATAAGACATTAAACATTAAAGACATAGTTTGACATTTGTGAACATGTGCTTGTTCCCCTGCTTATTACTGAATAAATAAAGCTTGATGCAGCTTCTTGCAGTAAGAATCTACTAGCAGCTGGTTAGCTTATAGCGTAGCTTAGCATAAAGAATAAGAACAGGAGGGAACCACCAACCTGCCGTTGTCAGGTTAATATTTCCTGAGTGGGACCAGTTGCCAGGCAACCACTGGAAACTGTAGGATGTTACTGGTCCCAGTCAGGAAGCTGGAGAGCACATGACCCCTGTAAAATAGTGAACTGTCATTTTTTACACTTGTACAGATTAAACAAGAAAGATATAGCATGTTAATTAAGGTGAACTTTAGAGGTCCTGCTAGGAGGATTTTTGCCAGTTTGGACAGACTCACTGTTCCTCTCTTTCTCCATTCTTTATGCTAAGCTATGCAAACCAGCTGTGGGGTTTAACGCCATGTTTTGCATACAGATAGATCAATTCAGGGTATTCCTTTGACATGTTTTGGTAATGGCACACTATGTCATTTACTGAAGTAGTAAAACTCAAAGAACGTTGCAGGACAGATGTAGACCAACAAATCCAGGCAATTTTTTTTTCACAAGGCTGAGCAGTAAATGTGTAAATTATCCCCCGTCTTCACCACATCACGCCATGCAGATACAATGACAGCGTGTTAGTAAATTAAATATTAAACTTTAGACATTCATTCCTAACGCTGAATAATGTGCATGTATCATAATTATGAATTAGTCATACGCAAAGATTGATGAAATGTTTTTTCATGCTTTAAAGACAATGACATTACACATTTATATTATAAATATATATATAATACGATGATAAATATATAATATGTAAATGCCTTCCATGGATATACATAATATCACAGACGCTACAAAGGAAGCCAACACTCACAAGCTGTGTTTTCTCACTGGTGATCTGGCTGAATGCAAGATTTGCAGGTGCTTTTCCATCACAGTCAGCAAGGTTAAACTCCAGAGAAATTAAACAAATTGCTCCTCTAATGCAGAGTAAAACAAATGGAGAACTTTAGTGCACATGTGGAACCCTCTTGGGTTCTAATTATGTAAAACTATAGACATCAGAAGACACTGAATTCTTTAATGAGCACTTGAGAGAACAAAGGGAATTTAAGTGCATGTTAATAAGAGAGGCGAGACAACAGGAGGAGGCAAAATGCCACAGAAAGAATCACTACACATTATCGCATCTTACCACCACCCAGCAGCTTCCGACAGTTACACAGGCTGCCATAGAATAGTTGAGAGGAATGTATTTCTCACTGTGATTCGTGGCGTTTGGAATGAGCACGCAGCTAATGTGCTAATAGGTTCTCCATGGAAACAACATACTATAAATTGAGATGAATTGAGTGTCAGGGAATTGAGATTTTGCTATTAGCGCAGGCGGGGATGAGCCGATTGGAGAATTCTCTCCACAACCTGCAATCAGTGAACTGATGACTTCTCCCTGACCAGTGTGCCGCAAGTAGGCACAAAATTACAGGTTAAACTCTCTTGTCAGATCTCGGTGGCTGCCGGTAGCTCCGACGGCGTCGGGCGAAACGCTACCATTTGGATTCACTCAATAACAAACAAGGCGTGATGTGCTAGGGAGGCTGTGTTCCACTTGGTCGGTCGGTACGCCGGCCAATTAGCATTAAAAAAGACTCCCGTGGGTATAGGCGAGCAGAACGCCGTCCGGCTAGCACATTTCTGTTCTCGAGCCAAAATGCATCACACTGTCGGGGGTCCTTTAAATCCCACTGTTCCTCTAAATATTGTCTTAAATCAAGACACAGCGGGGCAGGGTACCCACCCTCATGGTATGGCTGGTTTTTGGTTGCACAACTTGCGAGATTACCATGTATGCAAACATTCATGTGGGCTGCTGGCATGTGTGCCACAATGTATGTTTGCAATTTTATATTTTGAGAGAGAATGCATGAACATTACAAAGACCATAAGGAGCGCATTGTGAATTAAATGGGAGTAAATGATTAACTAAGAAGTAGCTCTCGAATAATGAATAAATAAGGATTATATAGATAACAATGATGCTGCTGATGATTACGAGATCACAGGGATTATATAGTAAATGATAAGGTTCTTTAGTATTTCAAATCTGTGCGTGTGAATACTGAGCACTTTCTTAAAGCTGAAAACAAAGTGTAAATAATCAACTACTTCCTGGTCCAGTGTTGTTATATATCATACTGGCACATTTAGGATAACTTCAATGCAGCTTGCAGCACTTTCCTCCAAAGGTTAGCATCAGAATGAAATGCTTTTGCCAGGTGTTTCGATTTAAATGCAAAACATGAGTGGGAAATAAAAAGAGCAATGTATTATTTAATGGTCTCGACATGCACATGCATTTTACTGTTTCACAAAAGTGGCTCTCGTGTGTTGATTGCCTGCACTTTCATGTGTGCAACAGGAAGTTACCGGCTACTGACTGATGGGTCGGAATCGTCGCCCAGATGTTTCCTTTTTGCATGGATTGTTCACCCAGTGGGCGTCTAAGCCTTTATTCCAGTCTATCTTGTCGTCTGTTAAAATTTCAATCGAAGCCAGACGCCAACACGAAGACCAGAGATTCTGACTATGACAGGAAAACAGTTCATCTGTAAGAAACGAAAACAAAAACAATTATTGAAAACTGTGGCACAAGGAAATGAATATATCAAGTACATCAGTGTGGAAAGTTCTGAGGGGAAAAAAAAAACAGAAGCCACTGGTGGACTCCAAAATAAAACAAAGTGCAGGTTGCCCACGGAAAACAACTGCAGCTGATGATAGAAAAACCCTTCGAGCTGTGAAGAAAAGCCACAAAACAACAGTCATTGACTTCAGTCTAGAGAGTGTGGGTATGAAAGTATCACAAGCCTGAGTCTGTAGACGACTTCAACAGCAGAATTGCAGAGGCTATACTGCACAATGCAAACCTCTTATCAGCAGTAAGAATCAAAGGCTAGACTTGGGGAAAAAAAAAACAAAGACAAGCAAGAAAGGTTCTGGAACAAAGTGGTACGGGCAAATGGGACTAAAATCATATTCAACAAAAGTTATGTAAAGCCAGAAATATGAAGACAGACAGAAGCTGCCCATGATTTAGAACATTCCAGTTTAAGTGGAAGTGTTTTCATGGCCTGGACACGTACTGTCATCTTTTTTATTGATGATGTAACCGCAGCAGGAAGCAGAAGGAATTCTGAAGACTAAGTTCATCTGGCGATGCACAAATGTAAATGGCTGAACTTTCATCCCGCCACAAGACTATGACAACAAACTCCGAAGCTTTTACCAAGGACAAGAAGTGAAAGGCTTCAGATACAGAACCGATTTCTGATCAGTTTTTGAAAACTATATCAAACTGTAACCACTTTGAAATTGAGCTGGTTTTAGACATTTTCTGGGATTTGTTGATGGCCTGCCTACATTTAAGTTTATTAAACAGTAGCTAATAAGACACACACAAGTGTCACTTCATTACACAAACTGCACACAAGATTGAAGAATGACTCTTTTATAACTTGCATGTGAAACTATTTTTGTATTTGCATGACTGCTTCAAGGTTACCTTCATATTGTTTACTTTTTGTGTGTCTGCTCAGGTTAAAGTCTTTCTTCAGAGTCACATATTTAAAAGTTTTCTTCATGAAAATAAAACCTTTCTGCCCTTAAATCTCTCAGCTGTAACTACACTGTTGTTTACTTTAGAATGTGCAGATCTATGAAGATTCTCTTTTTTCCCTCCCTGGGATGCACCCCATCTCTAACCTAAAGTCTGCTGGGATGGGCTTTAGCACCTCACAACCCTCTACAGGATAAAATGGGTAATGGATGGACGGTGTTCAAACCAGAAACTGATTCAAAAGAAAAATAAAATAAAAGCTTTCTTAGGTTTGTGATAATTATAAATGTTCAAACCACTTTGACTTTCACTTGGGTGATGTGGACACCCATATGTTGTATTCTTTCCTTGGTAGCAGTTCAGGAATTTGTGTAGTTCATCACCAAGCGTTGCTAATACACGCACTTACATACTTACATCTCCTCCGTTTGCATATGTATGAGTCTCTCTAGTACGTAAATGCTTTGAGTAATTGGAGTGAAGGGAGCCATACGAGAGCAAAGTGATTCAAAGCCTGTGATCCAAACTTGCGCTCTCTGTGGCTCGAAATGAGAGCCTCGGTTTGGCATGAATAGTGCCAGATCAGTTCTGTGCCGTACAGAAGCTTGAGCGCAACGATGGCACGAACAGACCAAGGATGCCACAGAGATGCTGAAAGATCCTGAACCGCAAACTCAAGGCAATCCTCAAAAGGCAAATTCAAAAGGCTCATTCGCCCTCCTCTGCAACATTCTCACAACATTTTTGGGGGTTTTTTATCTAGTTAAAGGGCTTGAAAATGATCATTTTTACTCCTCCAAAACCACGTTTGGCCACCTGTGCTACATCTGACAACACAATCTCCTCATTTAAAAAAAAATCTCATTTTTATTTACACTCGCAAACGCCCAAAAACACACTGTGAAGTGTCCTGGCCCTCACTCACTGATTAATCATTACCACTTCAAAATGCTCTACGCCTTTTTTTTTTCCCTTTCTTTTTTTTTTTTTTACCTCTCTTCCAACAGCAGAATTAATACTGAACAAAGAAAAAAAAAAAAAAAGCAATGCGAGTATTTCATCTTATTCTATTCAAATTTCACAGCACCATCTTTGATTTCTGCGGTCCAAAGTAAGGTAAGCCCCAGGGCGGTGATGGACTGTCATCCCTCCCCTGGGGGCAGGAACTGCACTCTTCAGCTCCCTAATGATGTGCCTGTCTTTTGAACGAAGAAGCCCATGCCACAGCCTATCACTTAGCAAGCTTAACTAAGCAGGGGGCGGTGGGTTAGACATAGAGAGAGAAAGACAAAGACAGAAACAGAGGGAGACAGAGGTGGGATGGCGTAGGTTTGGCTTTTGGCAGATGAAAGCTGCCCCCTTCAGAATTTCAAGCAGAAATGAAGCAGGTATATAGCAGAATCTCCCTGACAAATACAGTATTAAACCTTGACTTGCTGCAGCAATGTGGCACACGGGTCAATTAGCTTGCCATTCAGTGAAAAATGAGTCAAGCCAAACAGAAAACGATAAATGACAACAGCGCTCCTCCCGAAAAAAAAAAAAAACGCCACAATCTATCAGCCTCAGCAGCCACAATTCAGTGTATTGTGCTCCTTCTTATAAGAATTAGGTAATTGGAGACATGCTGCAATGAAATACATATTGCATAAATGACAGCTGTTGTTGTCCCAGTGTCACACTGTAAATATGAACATTCTCAATCTGGAGGGCTCGGCATAATCACTGTTTATCCATTATATCCTCCTCTATCCTGCTAAATGGCAGCACACACAGTCGGATTGCCCTCAATCATTCCGTAATTGATGCTGTGGCATTTCACGCTGGTCTTACCCAAAACAGCATTGGTTAACTCTCATCCCCCCCCTCAACCCTCCCTGTCAGGATCGTCCCCCTCTCTCTCCAAACATCCCAAGGCTTCTTTCTCTGCAGTGTTAACTTTAGATTGATTTAAGCTCTCCTGGAAGCCAATTTGGTCTGTTTGAATGTTCTTATAATCTCCTGATTTGATTCACCAGGGGACTGTTGTTGGTTGAACAGAGAGCAGCCCATACAGCAGCATGAGTAGCACAGAATAGCATCACACACACATGGTGCAGCAGAAAAAGGAAGTACAATCCGCGATAAAAGAAGAGCCGCCTGAGGCTGCGGGGAGTGGCCGCGAGGACTCCCTTTCTTCCTCTGCGTTTTTTTTTTTTAATTATTAAATCACATAAATGCGGGAACACCTGGGATAGCCCATGAAGGAAGATGCAGATGAAGAGGTGTGAGTGGTTGAAGCACCGCCCTAAACTACCTGCTATTTTGATAAAGATGTGACTATAACAGGATTCTTGTATAGTCTGTGGCAAGGATTAAATACAGCCCACACTGTCGAAACATGGATCAAGCGCTCTTTTCATTCCCTTCTGCCCACCGCTAACGGAGCAGTTTTTGCCGTGCTCTAAGAAACTAAGGGGTTCCACACAGAACAGAAGAGGTGGATCTTTTGATGCAGGACATGTTTTAAGGTTCACGGGTGGCGTCTTGTCACCCCCTCCTCCCTTTATTCCCCAGCATATGAGGCTGAAAGGAGGTTAGGAGTGACAAAAGCAAGGCTGCCTTTTACTTTGGCAAAGGATGGCAGAAATGCTGCTGGAAAGAGGGTTTTTTTTTTTTTGGATTGTTTTTGCATACATGTGCATACGTCCTGTGTATCTGTGGGTTCGGGTAATGTTCGACAGCTGTTCATCGCGAGGCTTTTTTTTCGCTGTTTCAGTGAACAGAAGCTCAGTCTGAGCAGCTGGTTGTATCCTCCTCATGCACATTCACTTTAAAGACAGGAAAAGGTAGAACCACTTGCCTTAAAACCTCTTTGAAGTAAAGTCAGAACCAAAAAAAAAAAAATTATATGTGCCAGGATGGGGGGGGGAGGAGGGAAGAAAAGAACGTGGAGGCAGTGGTATCATCTGGTGAACCTGTGGGAGATAGAAGTGTGGGGTGAAAGAGGAGAGAGGAGAGAGAGAGAGAGAAAAGAGAGAGACAGGGGTGGTGAGGAGGGAGAGAGGAGGAGGAGAAGGGGGGGAAGACACAGATACAGAAAGTGTTTTGGGATGGGAATGCACTTGGGGAGTAGAAAAAGCACACCACCTTTGCATTTAAAAACACTCCAAAACTTTGCAATATAAAAGGGAGGAGTAGGAAGGCAGGACACAAAAGAATATTCACAATGCCTCTGCAAAAAAAAAAGAAAAAAAAAAAGGCTGTTTCTTCTGCTTCCTCGCCTCTCTGCCTGGGTAGAGTCTCTCTACGTTGATCACGATTTACCGTCTGAAGATGCATTGGCAGTTGTTGACAGAGACAGAGTTTGTGATGGTAGTCACAGTTATTCCGTAGAGATAGACGAGGGAGGGGCGATGAGGGGGAGTCGACTCCCCTCTCTTGTTTTCTTGCTGACTCTCTTAACTGTGTTTACTCTTTCAACACTGACATACAAAGGTATGCAGAGCTGATAAAACTTTCCTGCCACTGGAATTTAACACTGTGTTTTTTTTTTTGTTGTTTTTGTTTTTCTTTCTGGTGCATTAACTTGTTATTCATTTGGCATTATATCCAGCCAAAAAAGTAAACAGGCAAAATGAACAGCTTGCATCAGTAATTCATCAATTTCATCCAGTGTTTTTAACTGATGGTATCAACAACAAAAAAAAGAAGATTTAAACTGCTCCCCTTTTAAAGAGGCTACCTTGTCACTCACTATTCAACAGAACAATAAACTCCATCTGTATTTCAGAGAAAAATAGATAACATGGAATTAAAAAAAAAAAAAAAGAATACACCTTCTAGCTCCTATAAAGATCTACAAGACCATTAGACTGACTAATGGTCTTGTAAGATGAATGAGATGGAAAAAAAGAAGCAAGATTTTAAAAATTAACAGATGGTTAGATGGCTCCTTTTTACAGCAGCACGGAGACCTACCACTTCAATTTCCATCTCAATATACTCAGAGTCCTATTTTAGGTGAAATTTAAGAGATCCCGTTGTACAAGGCCCAACTCCCTGAGGGTCGGTGAGCAATGCGAGGCACTGGTGGCGATGCTGGAGAGGGCTGTGATCATGCCCAAGTTTCATCTGAAGCGTCTGAGCCATGATCGCAGGGAAGCTTCAAGTAAAAACCGCAAGAGCAGCGAGTGGAGATGAGAGAGGAGAAAAAACAACTGATTTCCATCAAAACAGATTGTCAAACCAGATGGGGACTATTCGAGAACTGGGGCAGAGTGGATGGGGAGGGAATCTGATTGGGCAAATCTCAACACAAACCAGACAGCAGCATCAGAACAAAATGGATTTTCTAAGCACTCGGCTGCTATGCTGTCATGTAACTCTAAATGGTTTTAAATAATTCTGAATTAAGTTTTTATTCAATATACTCGGTATTAAAGTACTCAGAACGAGGATTCCAAATGGAATCGTACACACTGTAGAGAGCGCCCTTGTGTTTGTGCTTCGAGCAGAGGATTCGGCTCTCTGGAGTTGCAATTTCAGGGTCAGTCATGATGGCTGCATTTAATTTCCTGGACAAAGAAGGTGCCTCTGACCTCTCACCTTTGGGTATGACATCTCTGCGTTACCAACGATGAGCCTGAGCACCGTGTAAGTTTGTGTGGCTCAGTGCGTATTTCATTAATTCCTCCTGAACTATCAGTGCTCCTGCAATGATTCTGCATGCTCTGACCATTATCATGCTGCCTCTGGCAACACCTGAGCAAAGCTCATCAGCATGCAAGCGTTGATCCCACACAAGGTTCTCCCCAAAGTGGATTGGCTCGAACGTATCCTTTAAACATGTTATCTGAGCCAACGCACGCTTGAGCCTCCAACAAGAGGCTCTTTCTGTCAGCCACAGAGCGCACGGAGTAAACACAGGAGCTCATTCTCAGGCCAAAGGACAAATGCGCTACACGTTGTGGGATAACGGTGCTCAAACAAACAAAATGTGATTTCGCATCAGTTGCGTTAAGAAAAGCCATACTCTGACTAAACAAACATGAGGAGAGCACGCACAATTCGGCACAAAAAGTCAGCTTTAAACACAAATATATTGATTTAATTCATTTGCCACTTTGGGGTGGGAAATGCACTCTACTATTACTTCCTGACAAAAAGTAGTAGCTTCCAATAAAATGCCAGTTTGTAGTTTTTAAGCATCATATTTTTGTAAGAAGTAGACAAACAAGCTCATTCACTGCTTGCTGTTAATTAGTGAGCTTGCTGGAATGCAGATTTTGTTACCTTTGGACAGAGCCAGGTTCGCTGTTTCCCCCTGATTCCAGTCTTTATGCTGAGGGAAGCAGATCGGTCGCTAGCTTTAGCCACGCATTTACAGTACAGACGTAAGAGTGCAAAAATATGTGTATTTCCCAAAATGTCGAGCAATCCCTTTATATTTAACTGCTTCTTTACAGTAATCATATATATCCTATGGATTTTGAAACTGAGTTTGAATGCAACGCGCTTATGAATAATATCCTGTTAAACAGGCGTCACATCATCAAAATGACCTTCCCTTTCCTGCATATTTCCTCCTTGAGCTCCTCATGTCAAGTGGGAGGAAATGAAGGTGATTATTGACAGTGAGGCAAATTTTCATCTCCACCACACCAGTCTGATCACAGAGCAACCTCCACTCTCCAGCCTACCAACTTCCCTATCTTTTTTTCACCCTTAAACACGCCTGTAGCATTCCTCAAGGTCACCCGCGATGCCTGAGGCTGTGGAGAAACTCCGATGAACACAGGCTCAATTCAATCTCTCCACGAAGCCGCTCTGCCCATATGTTTATGATAAGATGAGATTGACATGCTCGGGTTTTTATTTCCTTTTCCATGGAGACATTGATCTAACCTGCAGCAACATGCAATTTGTCAATACTGAATTTTTAAAAAGGCGCATAGGCAAAAAAAAATAATAATAATGATGCAAATTCAGAGTCCGTTGAAAAAGATATGACACTTACCCTCTTGAAATGTATATTTTCCCTATAAAACCTTTTATTGAAAGATACAGGAGCTCCTTAAATCCATCCTATTTCTCCTGCCACTTACAATCCCTCTGAGTATAGTGTAATGTACTGCACTGTGAAAGGGGCACTGTGGGTCAGGAACTAAAATCTGCCAACAAATGGGTTTTTGCAACAAAAAAAAAAAAAGAAAAAGAAAGAAAGAAAGAAAAAAAAAAAAAGCACTTGTATATTTAACAAGTTCCAGTCCCAGGACATGGGTAAATTTTCGAACTTTGCAGGAACACATCTGTGAAGTTTTTGAGAAATATTTCATAACGTTGTCTAAAACACTGCATATAGCGGTGGCTGTCATTGTGTCCAAAACAATCCTCCAGCAGCAGGTAGAGGCAGTGTATGGCGAGCTGCTATCATTATTAAAAGGCAGCATCATGCAGGACTCCAAGACAACAGCTTATTAAGGGAAAGAAATAATGATGCCTGAGTCTGTTTACATGTATGAGGACATCTTGTTTCAGCCCCGTTCCTGGTCACGATATTGGTGTGTTACCATGAACCGGCAATCCACTGTTGTCTTTATTTTCTTGTTAGCTGCAGAACAATAATTATGCAAATATGCAGTCTGCTTAGTTTTGCCACCATAACAGTGTTCAAACAGCAAAACAGTGTTCAAACACGGTTTTGTCATCAGAGCTGGACAATCTAAAACAATGAACTGGCATCTTTCCACATAAGAACTTTTTCCTGTTTGTGTTACTTTATATCTTTGCCACTAATGGGAGCCGCTTCTTCATTCTAATGATGAGAATGCAGTGCTTAATTGCTTCCCCCTCTCTCCGAGCATTTTTTTTTAATTCACTGTCAGATATTTGGATATTTATGCAGAGTTTGCTTGCAAACCTTTGGTTCATTCTAAGTGATCATAAAAATGTTTTTTTTTATGGTAAGAAATAAAACTGCGCTGCTTTCCTAGCACCATAAATAAAGCAATAATCAAAGCAATGCATTTCAGCGGATATTTTAACGTGTTTATGGCAAACAAATTTAAAGCCCCGTTGTCTGAAATGTTTACCTTAAAGGTAAAGCCAACAATTCACAGAGATTGTCAAATTTAAATTTGTAAATGGGAAACAAAGTGGCTTGAACCAACACCAGCTGGTCCCTTGCAAGTTTAAGCATTGGACAGAGGATAAAGGAGAGGAAGATGGGGACAAAGGGGGCAGTAGATCTAATATGCTAAGCTAAATACCAACAATGGTATTTACCGTTAATCTAATCTTTAAAATGAACTTTGACACCATTGTATAATGCATGTGGACAAAGAAGATTAGGCATGTAATGGTTTGTTTACTGGGGCGATGTAGTGCAACATGTGTGCAGAGAGTTTATCCAGGTGTTTAATAAGTGCATCAGCTGTAGCTAACCTCGATGCTCTGGGTGCCTCCTGTAACAAGCATCACTCACAATAAGGCGACAAATCTCCTTTTCACAGACTGATAGACTGATCTAAACCTGGCTCCTCATGAACACTTCCAGCGCTGTGGGAATAGTAACTGTTATATTTGCATAAATATACGCAATATCCATTCTTTAACTATGTGTTGGAAAGTTCTCAGTTCAGCTAATTCAGACTCTCATGTACGAGCCCAGATGACATCAAACATGAAAAAAAAGCCAACTCTGTCCAAAGGGATAAAATCAGTATTGACCCCATACTGTGTATGCTTGTTACACTAATTCTCCAGATACTTATTATCACTGCTCCGTGTGTTTTATGAAAAAGGCTTTTGTTTTGGTCGTATCATGCAACCTAGATAGATGGTGTCTGTCTGGTTTGTGTATAAAGCACTACAGAGAGTCATAAATAAACAGCTCATGCCTCTGTCAGAACAAGAGAGCAAGGGGAAAAAAAAGAAAAAAAAAACAGGTCTCGGGTAGTTGTGGATACTCCACATGCCATCACAGAGCTGGGCCGGTGCAATAATCTACAGGAAAGTGTGCTATTAACATTTGTAGGGTGACAGGAATCACCTGAAAGGCTTTATAGAATCGTTTGGCGTGCTTTTGACGGTTTGACTTTTCAGATCTGTTAGTGATTGTGTTTTTATTTATCTTGTTTTTTTTCTTCCTTTTTACTGCGGTTTTAAAAGCAAAGCTCACTATTTTTATAAAGCCGCGTGCGTAAAAATAAAACGGACAAAAAAAGACTAACAGGTGACATCTGATTGGTGGTCTTTCTGCTGGTCTTATCTGCTTAGAAAAAACAAAAACAAACAAAAAAAAACTGTGCAAGCCTGAAATACTGAGGCATGTGTGACTTTCAATTAGCAGTAATATATACTGGTCTCTTTGCTGTGGTTGGTGATAGTCTGTTTCCATTTACAGGGGCAAGAAATGTAACCTTATTAAACCCGATGCTATATCCCGTCCAAATTATGTATAAAATTACCATAACCAGAATGCACACCTACACCTGTAAATATAGTCTCTCCGCCGCTGCAGTGTTGTCACGTTTGTCACTTTGCACATGAGCGCCACACAAGTGTGTGTATCTCTGCACCTGATCCAAAGGGATCAACAACTCACTGTGTGTTTCGTCCTCTGCTGCAGCTAGTTGTGCTGAGGCACAGTTTTTTCCCTCCCATTCTAATGAATGTAGTTAAACTGGTTAGGTGCTGGGTCCTGGATACTCTCTCTCAGGCATGCTGCGCCTGAATCTAATGTGTAGACAGATGATGTATTGGAACCATCACATCAAGGAGTCGCTCATATGAGCCGGGGATGCCTGGCTCTACTGTCTGCCTGTGTGTGGTGGTGGTGGGGATGGGTGGAGGGAGGGAGGTGGGTGGGATGCTGAGGGGTGGGCTTGGACGAGGTTGTATTTTCTTTGGGGAATTGCATGTTTCAGCAGTATGGATATTGCAGGCTGTGGCAGAAGGAATAAACAGACTTTCTCTGTACCTCCCCACCACCACCACCCCGCCCACCACCACCCCACCCCCCTTTTCTTCAGGGATGGGCCTGTTCACAGCAGCGGTTCGGTGACTGATGTTTGTCTGCGTTATGCGTCTATTTATTTGTTTGGCAAACAAATGCATTATTAACAAGCCACTGCCACATGTTATCCTTTCAGTGTATTCTCCGTTTGCATCAGTGTCTTTCCATTCAAGTGCAAATTAGCTGGGTCACTGCGCAACTGTAATAACAAAGCCTAAGGTGAAATTTCTGACTCAACAAGATGTGCGACTTCTATACATCCATATGATGTCGTTTATTATTCGGACTTATCCCAATGTATATAATGGTGCCTCTCAGTAGAAGAGGGCACAGGTGGTTTTATCTCTCATGCAGGTTATGTCTCCATGCTTTGCTGACAGAATGTGGCCATAACTGTGGCCCGTGAAATTAGCGGGGCTCATTTGGAAGGAAACCTATGGAAAGAGGTTTTAAAAAATGATATAAAGAGGTCTGGACCATTAAAACTGGTGATAAATCCTGACATTCAGTGTGCATTTCCCTTTAACTCGCAGTCCCATTAGATATTAGATTGAGTGGGCCCCTAAGCGTCATTTCAGACCCAAAAGGAACTGCCTGTAGGTTTGCCTGGGAACAGCTTGAATAAAAATAATGCTGTGAAAGGCTTATTCGCACTCACAATCACACTTAAGGCAATTTCACCCATAACAGGGACTAGGACTGGGAGAAAATGAGTCGATGGCAAAAGACACCTTTTTCTGAAGGTTTTTTTTTTTTCTCCATGCATATCAATGTATTTAGCTCATCTGCAATCAAAAGGAAAGGTTGAAAATCTTGTTAGGGTCTCTCTCCTTTGGCAGCGTGAGTCTACAGAAAGGTACAATTCACATCCGCACACTGGAGGATAGAAGAATGAAGGTATAGAAATTCAGGAAATATCCAAACACAAATTGGGCATCAAACCCGGCTTCAGCGGTCAGAAATGCAGAGATAATTGCTAGAAAACTATTGATATGTATACGCACTGCAGAGCACAACTTCTTCTTATATTGCTTTCTGCGGCTTCCAGAGGAGCGAAGCAAAGTGCTCAACTCCTCTGCTGTTTAACCATGGGTTGGGATTCAAGATAGGTCAGGAAGCCATTTCTTAAGGGTCTCACAGTGTGCCAACAGTATCAACATGTTTTCTTGACCTTGGGTCTCTGAAAGGAAAAAGTAAACGTCGGATCTGAAGAAGGCGGCTTTTCGCTGAAAGAGGAAAGAAACAACTCTGGCTGAGGTTAAACTCACACTCAAAATGTGCTTTAACTAGAATCTGTTCGGCGCTCTACAGAGAAGTGATGTTTCAGGGTGAAGGCACCGCAGTTGTTTGAACTAGATTATGAAAAGACAAATCAAAAAAATGTAGAACGAATCAATCTCAAATCAGTGAGTTTTTGTTGTTGTTGTTCTTTATTTAGCTCTGAATGCAAAACTAAATAGTGTTATATATAGCATTTTTGAAATACAAATAAAAAAATCAATGATGTGCAGCTGAACACATGAACAATGTGCATAGCAACAGTGTTGTGATACAAATGGTGCATTATATCAGAGCAGAGGAAGAGCTGAAATTGGTCGACGCTGCAAGCGAGGTTGGGGAAGGGTTTGCGCTTCAAGCAAGGGCAAGGTTTAATTTTTACAACTTTTTTCAATAAAGGATTTTGGAACTTCCTCATTCACTACAGATAAATAATGTGTGGGAATGTTTTGATGTGAGGAGGAGGAGGAGGTGGAGGGTGGCATTCATCTTGTTTGCACAAATGATGCATTCATTTTTTCTTGTTAACATGTTGAAAAAAAAAAAAAGAGAGAGAGAGAGAGATGACATTTCACCTGCCAACTATCAGTCTAGCTAAGATCGAACAAATCGCCCGCCGAAGATACGCAAAGGAAATGTAATTAAATGTTTAGACACTACAAGAGGCGCTGAAATGAATGTCAAAGCCGTCTTGATCTTCAGAGGACGCCTTTCAAATCAGCCCCCCAGACAACTTTTAATTCTTATTTCTAAAATGGTTTAATGTTGTTTCTTCACAGTGGATTGAAGATATGTTTAGATGTTTCCAAATAGGAGCCACTTTTGTTCAAGGCTGAATGAGCAGAAATTAAACTCTGTGATGTGTGTGTGTGTGTGTGTGTGTATGCATGTTCAGAATGCGTACAAGTGTAATAGGTGAATGTGTGTGTTTTTGGCGTGGGTGTTTACTCATTAAAGCAACCTCATTAAGGGATAACTGACATGAGTCTTGTTACATAATTTAAATTCCAATGCATAGAGCGCTGCTGCACCTCTCCACCGCGAGGGGTCCGCGGTCTGTGATCCTACAGCACGTCTTCTATATCAAACCAAAGAGCCCGTCCACAAAGGATGTGTGTCACGAGGACATATTTTAAAGACTCCACGGAAGAACAAATAAAAAGCTAAAAAAAGGAAAAAAAGAGGCCATATGAGTTCTGGGCGTTTTAACGGCATATGCAAGTTTTGTACTTATCTGCATGTGTCCTGCAAAGCACAGTAAAATGCCATCTGTTCTTCAATAAAAAGCAGACCCAAGTCTGTCGTACAATGAGTGTGGACTGTCTGATAATGTGGGAGACTGTATTTACTGCTAGAAACAAAAAACCCAGTCAGGATGAGTTATGTTTTGCAGTAATGGTCGCATTATGTAGCAGTTACCCTTCATTTTGGGTACAATGTGCCTTCTAAGTTGCAAAGGATTTCAATAAATACATCTGCACTTTGGCTATCACATCTATTGAAATTATATTATTAACATGAAAGGAGAGGTTTAGTCAGACTCGTTTGATAGTATGCAATAACCAAAAAAAAAAAGGTTTTTGTTTTCATTTCTCATTTGCTATGTCCAAGCTTAATTATCTAAGAGGAACATTTGGATACAGACTTTTCATTCCAGTATGGGCACAATTAGCACTTTATAGGCCAGTTTAATACACTCTCCAAATCACAATGATTTGCTGGCAGTTTGTGCTGCTTTGTGCAGTCCTATTGCTGGCATCAGCAGGCTATCAGCAGGTCTTTTCTCTTTGTTCTCAGCTGTTGTGTGCTGTTATACACAAGATGAAGGTACGTTAAAAAAAACAAACAAACAAGAAAGCAGACATCCACGTAGAAGAAGAAGCAAGCAAACTTAAGGTTCCAGCTGCTCACGTGTATGATATTGCCAACTATAAATACTAATGTTCTCCAGGCCCAGGCCCAGCAGCTGCCGGGTGCTCGTTCTTAACCTCAGTCGAACAAACAGTTTGTTTTATGCTTTCTCATGTTCATGTTTGAGGCAGAACAATAACGGTGCATCAATATGTTCAAACAAGCTGAGGATTATCACGAAGTGCCGCAATGTGGCCGCTTAACTCTTCTGGCAGGTTTTTTTTTGTGCATTACTCATAGATGAAGGATCTTTTTCTTTCTCTGCCAATGTCATGCTGGTTTTGTTATAAATGGACATTTCCTCTGCAGAATGGCTTTAACTGTGAGGATGAAGATTGGATTTATGATGCTCGACCAATCAGACGGTTTTCATCTAATCACTTGAGAACCTTGTGGATTCTGAAGTCTGGAAAATAAATAAATAAATAGGAGGTTAGTGAAGCTTTACAGCCTTAATTCTCAGCTGTTAAAAATGCACAGATGTGTCGTCACCATTACAGGTTTTCCAGCAGTGCACCTTCCTCTCCCTTTCTTTTCCAGATCTTCCTTTCTTGACCTTTAGAAAACTCTACACTTTGTGCCTCTCCGCTTATACCAATTTAAATGCTGCTTTGAGGAAGGTTACTTAAAGGCACAACCAGCGTTACCCACCAAAAGAAGTAATGGATTTCTTTTACTGGCAGAGGATCAATATCATCCAAGACAGACAAATCTAAGCAAATCAAAATGGACGAGGTGTGTCATTTCACACAAAAATCGTTAAAAATCTACGTTTTGTTTTCACCAGCGATTGTCCTTCAGGGTTTTCTTGTCTAAATCCCCTCCAACACATGCACCTGTTTCAGCAGGGACACGCTGCACGTGAGCACACCAAACCCCAGCTTCCACACAGGATGTTTCAAGGTGTGTCTCTCCTGAGTTACCACAGCAACCTTTAGAACACAACAGCGGCCCACAGCACTAAAGAAGAAAAAAAATGCAAAAATAAGCTGAAGTTAAGAAACTTTTACCCAATAGACTCACACCAGAGCGATCAGCCATCCCGACCCGCAAAATGAAACACTCAAGGCGACTTCTATGATTGTTCAAAACAGCAAGGGACACCTTTGCTATTCTGAGCTGCAGTGCTTTCGCTCAGCCCACAACTTATCTGCGATTGGCACAGATTTAACAAAGAAAATCAATAAGGGATAAAGGCTTTCACCTGGGTTCACCTCCTTCACTGTACTTCATAAAAACAGCACGGCTTCTCACACTCTTGCACGCCTGACATATGCTTCCCGCAGAAAGTTTGTCTTTTAAGTGGTGTGTGATAAAATGTTAAAATGTGTTTGTCGCATATATTATCACTGGTAAATTGCTCTCAACCTTCCCAGGGGGGGAAAAAACACACATTTTTCTTCAGCTGTATTGTCTGATTAGAGGACAGATTAGATTTTTTTTTAAATCGTTCATTTAGAAAGAGCTGGTATTTTGCACTTTGCTGTGATTAGTCTGAATCACCTGAATCATTTTGGCCTTAAAGTTTAGAGGGGGAGGGGTGGGAGGAGGATGTGACTGGAAGTGTGTGAGGGAGGGAGGGAGGGTGAGAGAGACGTGTGTGAGTGTGAGTGTGTGTGTGCCAGAAAGAAAAAAAAAGTGGATTTCCAAACAAGATGGCATCCAAATATGAGAGAAACAGAGAGAGAAAAGAAAGACAAACTTTCACCACAGGATGAGGGAACTTTGCGCACATTAAACTAAACTTCACATCAACTGATGCTTTAGTATCACATCAAAAAAACGCGTGTCTATTTCGAGAAAAGACGTTTCCATCGTGCAGTGCGTAAAAGCCGCTTCATATCCAGCCGTGCTGTGCTGCAACTTTATGTTTCAGGAGCGCTTTTTGCAAGCTCCAGTCACCAGTGTAATAATGAAGTTCCAGCAATTATACCACAGTTTCTAATCAGCAACAACAAGAAACTGTGTCGAAATATAATAATACTAGTATAAATTGGCTTACAGTTCCTATTTTCTTTCCAGTTGTGTGGATTCTTTTTCTGCTACTTTTATTTTTTTGTGCGTAAGAAGCTGGTTGCTGTATTTCAGCACCTCGGACAGCGACTCTGCTCACAGTGAACCTTTCTGAGGCCTCTCAACTTCTCTGACTTCATTTACAAACATGATTGTTTTTCCTTGTATAAAAGCCAACATGAATAGGAAAAAAAGTGATAAATGCGCTTAGCCTATACAATACAATATCTTTTATTAAGCGGGACATATAGGGATTCTTCTATTATTTCCACAATGTACATTTGGTGAGCAACGTCACTGAACATTAAATCAGTCAAAGCTACGCAGATTCCGAACACACAATAATGTGAATATGTACTTTATAAATTATATAATAGTTTTTTTCTTCTTTTTTTTTTAATAAAAGGGCTCTAAGTCGTCTCTGGTGGCTGAAATATGTCGCCTTTTTTTCTCTTTTTTTTTAAATAAACTTGTCGGCGGCCTACATTTGGCTTATTTTCAATATGTTCAGCATCCAAACGCAACACCATTGACAGCACAAAACATAAAGGAAAAAAAAAAAAAGAAAAGAAAAAAAAAGAAACTTCCATTCGTGCAAAAAAATGCCTTGGGCGTGAAAGCACTTCTTCTCTGGTTGTCCATAATTCCATATACTTCACTTGGACGGAAACCATATATTCTTTAAGGCTATACAAACATAAAATAGAGCATAACACACTCGGCCTGTCCAGGACATCAGTTCCTCCACTCCAAATCTTCTCCTTTGTCCATTTCTCGCCCAGGTACACCCGTTTGTCTGTCGGCAAAGTTTTTGTTTTCCAAGCAAGGAAAAATCCACGTCCCCCGACAAGCACACGCCAATGGCCGGTCAATACGTTTAATCATCCAGATTGCGTAAAAGTTGATTGATGGATTTGAATATATGAAACTCCAAGGAAACGTTCATATTTGACTAGATAGTGGACGAGTGTAGGTATACAGATATTCGTCGGCTTCCTTGGCTAACAGTTATTTAAGTTAAAAATAAATGGCATGTGTTTTTTTGTTCCTCAACCTAAGCAGAGTCCCGTGCGACGTGAATCATCGCCGATTAGATTATAGAGGAAACACTAGAAAGCCTGAGAAGGTGGAGTATTTCCATCCGCCCATTAGGGTGCCCCGTTCCAGCTTCAGATAGACCCGGTCCTCCCGTTCAACCATCAGCAGTACTCCGTTGCTTGCCGCCTCCCTTGTAACGTCCTGGTCACCGGCGAATGCTGATATAACCGGATAATCATTCTGCATCAGGTTCACCTGCAGGGAAAGCAAAGCTTGGAGTTGAGTCTCATGTCGGGTCACTGAAATGCCAATCCCATTAAATGCAGACCAACCATCTCCTAATTGCTTACCTGTATGGTTTGTCTGTTGTAGACCTTGACCACGTGAAAGCTGAAACTATATATCCCCCTTCTTGGTGCCTGGAAAACACTTGCTTTGAGATCGAAATGGTTGCCGATGTTCACTAAAACCTGTGATCAGAAAAGGCGCACACTGAGACGGTGCTCTATTTTTCCATTTGCATGCTTCACTCAACACAACAGCTGGTTTTGTGGTAATGTATTGTTTGTGTCTACGATGCAGTGACTGCAGAGAGGCGTATCAGAGAGCCTGGTTCTGTTTTTTGTCAAATTTTTCGGCTGCGCTTCAGTAGCAGTTTGGGAAGGTTCCCAGTTTGATGCGTAGCTTATAACAGGCCGCTGTCCAAAGACCTCAGCCGTGAAAACTTATTTGAACATCTAATCAAAAGCTACACAAGGCATATGTAAACGTGGCCGAGGCCCAGGACGCATATGTGATAAATGATCCTGCGTGGATGATCGGTCTTTTTTGCGGCGCATCTCCAAATCACGCCAATTACGCACAGCATTAGAAGAATCCCTTTCAAGGGAGAAACAACACTGTGCTCTTTAATTCATACATACTCAGATCACACAGAGCGTCAACAGTAAAACATAAAAAATTAAAAAAAAAATCCACGAAACGTAACCTTAAACAAGTTTTGCGCACCCACGGCACACAGAATGCACCAAAAGAACACAATGATTAAAAACGTAGTACTGGGGAAAATCTGATGTACATTAGATTTTTGATAAACTGTGGTGGTGTTAAATTCAGTGAACATCTGACCTGGTCAAAGTAGATGGTCATAGACGTGTTGCTCATCTCTGACGGCTCGTGGTTGGTTCCACGCACGGCAGAAAAAGCCACCTTTGCCCCAGCGGAGCGGACTGAAATGCCAAGTGAGGAGGTGACCGCTCCATCCGAAGAAGGGTTCGAATCGCACACCACAAGACACTTCCCTTCGAGAACGATGGGCTCCGTGTCGTTCTGGCCGAGGCAGAAAGCCACGCCGCATCCCAAGAGGAGGGCCAGTGCCAGGGTGGCACAGGGTCCCGGGCAGCGCGCTGGCACCATGGTTGGATCGCTGATCCCGCGCACACTGATACAACCCAGCAGCCCCTTGGAGGTTTGTTAGTACTCGATCACCTGGTCCAGACTTAGTCCCTTCTCTCTTCCCCTCTCTCTTCCTCTATCTGTGATGCTCCCTCACTCTCTCAAACTGACACACAGACGCACTCAGACTCTCTCCGGCTGAGACTCCCCTCCCTCCTGTGCGTCTTAGTTGATTTTTGGAGAGTATTCAGACAACTGTTGTCGTAAATCCTGATGATATGAGAGAAAATATTGGAGTTTTCATGTGAGACAGTAGCAGAAAGGGAATTTTGCACAGTTAAGTCACTGAACTTGACATGCTACAGAGTCTGATGCGTGCGTAAAATGACTATGGTGCGTAAAATGAAAAGCGGGTCCTACCAGTAAACACTAAAATCTAAGCAAAAACGTTGCAGAAAACGAGATTCCTTTTACTAATCGTCCGTTGTTGACGAAACCAACTATTTGTGCAACTGCGCAGTGTTTACTGGTAAAACTGTGCGCCGCAGCACTTTCCACCAAATTAAAAATGTTCAAAATTGTGTTACCGTCTTCTATTCTCGCTTTGTCTGATACATTTGATAAAAACAAGCACTTTTCCGGCATTTCTTTTGAGGAAAAAGGTAAAGCACGACCTACCTGTGCTATCCATCCCGCTGGTATGCTCGCTGTCTCTCCCAGACTGTGAACTGAGCGCTCAGATCGCTGATGCAAAAAAAGCATGAGTCTCTGGGCTCCCTTTCGAGGGACAACTCACGCCCATTCTTTGTGTGTAGCCACTGCAACAAGACTCCCCAGAAGTGTCCCGCAATTAAGAGCACATGCGTGGACTAATAGGTTTGTTTACATATTAATCAGCTCAATGCTGTGAGCTCAGGGGCCCCTAAGGACGGCAAAGATCACCTGCTCTCAGTGTCTGTCATTTATATGCTGTGGTTTTCTCATGTCTCTCCCTGATTAATCCGAAATGAAGGGGCTGCAGCGGATAACCTTGCTGTTGCATGGTACATTCAGCATGCATGTATATGTTACTAATTTGAGACTTAAACGAGCTTTTTATGAGCCCAATAAAGATACTCGTGCGCCATCCAGTGGCAGATTTAAATTGTGCAGGGTGGGTTTCTGCTTACAGTATAAGAGGTGCATAGAAAAATCAATGTTAGAGTGACTAAAATAATAAATCTGGGTGCCATTCTGCTTGTTAGACACGTGCGCTCGCATTTCAGCAAATTCGGTCACATTGCAAATCAACAAAGATTCCATGATCGAGCTGAAACCAGGTAACACTTCAGAAGATGCTCCCATCACAGAGAATGACCTGCACCTCTCTGCACTACCCTTAGCCTTTTTCTTTTCACTCCCTGACATGTCATCATCCTTTGGAGAGCTGTGTGGAGGGTCCCTATCAGTGCTCCACACCTCTGAATGGTTTGAGAGTGGGCTTCGCAAGTGGTGAACCCTCACGTCAGACCTTTAATGAGCTGTCATTTTCCTACTTAAAGATGTGCTGGCTCCCTACATTATGCAGGGCACTCATATTTACACAGAAAGGTACTTTATAGAGTGTCTTTATCTGGGCATGTAAATAGTGGCAGGAAAAATAATGGATTTCTTTCAGTTTATCAGGAATGGATTTTGTATTTTTAATACATCCACACACATGGGATATAAAAGAAATGTAAAGATACAGAATGTCACTGTGAATTAGCGTTAAAAGCTCTGGCATAAACACAAAACATGTGAAGTGTTTTTTTGAGATTCTCATTCAAAGTCCAAAAAGAAAAGACATTATTTTAATCGTGCTTAATCCTTCCTTTCGTTCTTAGTCCGATTTGACAAACATAGCACTGTCAGAGCTGACTGACAAACCATGCGGAAGAGTGACATCAGGTATCCAAGAGCCACAACTGTCCCCAGGCCTTCAGAAGGACACATAGCTACAGAAAACATCAAATGTCAAGTATGGGGAACATGCAAGGAAAAGGGATGTGGCCTACATGGCATTACCATACCAGGGGCTGCTGTTGCCCTGAAAGGGACTTCACTTCCATCAGGCAAGCTGATCGGCTAGACTGACAACAGCGTTATGGTTATTTTCCCTGACAGCTAGCAGAGCCTACTGGCTTCCAGGAACGGGGAGGTCGATTATGTGATGGGTCTTAAAGAGAGCCATCTGCTTATGCAAAGCCAAGGACTGCTTTGTTAAATGCTTTCCTTCACACATCACACATGTGTTTGTGTTCGCTTAATCCCTCTAATGACTGAGATAATGGAATTTCTTTGGTGATTTTTGTGTCACAAGAAAGTAGTTCCACGTGCCTACGTACCTGTTTAATATCTCTGCTGCAAACAGCATTCATAACATTAAATACGATTAAAGGAGGACCACTCTGTGTGCTCACACCACCATATGCTTCATCAGGTCTAAAATATCCACTTTAAAATAAATATTGGCCTGTCCATCTGTCTGCCAGTCCATCTGTCTGTTCGCAGCTATAAATGAGTCTGTATCTTCATATTTGAAATGAGGTCAGGCGCTCAAACTGCTTGATTTGTGACTTCTCTCTCACTGCAGGACTGAACAAAAGCTCTGAAGAGAGAAAGAGAGAGAGGGAGAAGGTGTTTTGTCTCGCTTGTCTTACATCAGTAAGATGTGACCTCTATTTTAGCATGTGTAAGAAGACAAATAGCATCAATCTAGTCTGTTCCTCCCTCCTAGTGCAGGGCTAGCAACCTGATGAGGAGTTATATGTAACCCAGAGAGAGGTGATAGCAGGCTGTACTGTGCCTGCTAAAGTGTACAGTGACAGCTTTGTGTATGTGGGTATAGTTGTATTTACATCTGTTTATTCTGCCTAACATTTCGCTGTTTCTTATCAGAAAAGCCTCCAGATTTTAGGAGTATGATTTGATCCAGGTTTTTGGTATAAGGGTTAGATACATGTGGTTATAGGTGAGTCTCCAGGAAATGAAAGCGAGTCAGTGTGCGAATCTAACGTCTGTATATCCGTACACACATAATTTCACCCTTCTGCAAAAACCTTTTGTTTTTATTCGACAGATTTCAAAATAATCAATTAATAATTGTGCCGTGTGGTTTCACCTTTCTAATATGCACCTAAATGTCAGTTCAAATTCGTAGCCCAAGTGTGACTAAAAGTAGTCATGTTACATTCAACAATGATCTGATTCTGTTCGATGCCTCCTTGCTACGAAAAAAGGAAAAGGGAACGAAGTAGTGCTAGAGACCCATTCTTTTATGGTTGTGCCTGAATTTAACTGCAGTGTTTTCCAAAGAGTAAGAATTTACTGATGGTGGATGCTGTGACCGATGTGCATTCAGAGACTTATACAGATTAGAAGGGGAGAGTTTAACCCATGTTGGTTTCTGTAACTACAGTTGCAAACACTAAAAGCAGCAGAAAATGAGTGGACACTGCAATTTACAGATGTTCCCTAAACACACACAAACATTTAAAGTAAAGATTTGCCATTTCAAGAATCCAGAAAATCTATGAGAGAATACTGTCATGTCAAAGGTGGCGTTTGCATGATGCATATCCCGCCCCTCCCTCGAAAAGCCAGTCACATGCTTTACAACAACCAAACCAGGAATCATATCAGCCAACTGTGTTGTTGCACTGATGGAACAGCAGCGGCATAAAACAGAAGTATAATCTGCAAGGAAAAAAGATTTCTAAATGTTATTTTTGGGCAAAGTCACCAAACTTTCTATGCATTTTTTTGTCACAACTGACTGCTAATTCTATTAATACCATTATTTCCTGGTGCTTCTTAAAATTGCCGGTATGGCTCCCTCACCATTCATTTAGATTGGAGGCTGTCTTGTTAGCCAGGGACAACTGGCCAGAGGTTTGAAGCACCTCACATGTCAGCTATGTGATAGACCGGGTATTGCAATGAGCTGCACTGTCCATGCAGATTTATTTTGAAAAGAGCAGTGGCCAATGGGAAAAGTCCAGCACTCATCACTTATTCGGCCAACAAGGGTCCAGACAAACCATCTGCACACTGCTCTCCAAACAGCCCTCCCAATCCTTACCCTGACCTTAACCCCACAACACACTCCATTCACGATCGTGCTGCGGCTGCATCTGGGTACACCAGACTCAGTCAGCCAGTTAGAAAGGGAAAAACACATGTGTTTATATGGCTGTCCACACTGCTGAAGTCCAGCCAAAAACGATGAGCTGTTCTTTTGAATGGCTCTTGGAAAGGAAAGCAACCATAAGTAAGATCTGGCTTCCTTCAAAGAGTTGTAGTCGCCTGTCAATCACAAGGTAGCCACAGCCTAAAACAAACACTGCTTTTTCATCTATTTTGCTATAAATGGGATCATAACTTATAATACGAGCATCACACTGCATTAAAAGAAAAGCCTTCAAACCAGCAATTGAGTCCAAAAACTTGTAAAGAAAATGTTTGCAGAAGTATGATACGCATGATAACTTTTTTGTACACTTTGATACAATCAGACTTCTTTTTGCACCCAGAGGAGTCGCCCTCTATTGGCTGTTGGGTCCTTTTACGTTGGCTTCACTTTTCAGACCCAGAGGCTGTGTCCATCTTTAACACACAGTGTATGGTCAGTTGTAAATCCCTGAATCCATGAAAATCCCAGCAGTGTATATTTCTGTTTTTCAGGTCAAAATAGCAAGAAGATGGCTCATTTCACAATCACTGCATAACCCCTGGTTTCAACCATGTTCTAAATGGGTTGTCTGAAGCTCTGGAAACACCGACCTGCTGCTGTCTCTGCCCCCTTCAGTAAGTAAACTCTGCATCTGATAGACAGCATAGAGAAAAATAAACAAATTAATAGCACATTAGCTCATGTGGATGGTGAATTTGTTAGATGTTGCCTTTTAAAAATCAACCTGAAAGTGTCTCAGAAGTGACTGCTGGTTAGCATTTAGTCTTAAAGGGCTTTGTTTCAGTCCCTATATCATTGTTCTGTTGTCTGACAACACAAACAGAAAAATATGCAAATAAATAAACAGTTTTATTTGAAATTTAGCTCCATTAATATGCAGGGCATGTGAACACAGAAAGCAGGAAAGACACAAACTGATGAGTTTAGTTTGCAGTGAAGCACATCTGGAGATTTGGAAACATTTTACCCCCACACAGTCCTTGCTTATTGGTTTCAAGCTCCTTGTAAAGTTTCCATCATCACTGAGTGACCGTCAGCTTTACAATGTCCACATAGCTCTGACCTGTGGGCATAGGATCAAAGGTAAACATAATGCTATATTAGCTGCACAGTACATTAACACTAAGAATCCTATTATTGAGGAAACACTGCCATAAAAAAAAAAGTAATCCACTGGCTCCTCAGTTCCTCCGATGCTGGGAGTGCATGAAGACACTTGTGTTCACTCTTGCAGCTAACAGCAGAACATGGGGCGTGCGTTGCTGAGACACTTTAGAGTTGGTAGAAGCAGCTCTAACCAACCTGGTGGTGGTTGCTGTTTGTGATCGGCTCACCTGGAGTGAGTGTACAGTGAGGGGGCAGGGTTATATAAAGTCTGAGCTGGATGAGTGTTGGTTTGTTTTGGTAGTTGTTGTAACACTTTAGTCAAATTCTTCCTAACTTGTAAAGCTGGAAGGCTCTCTAGTTGTGGGAATGCTTTTAGTTTATACCTCTATAACAACCTCAAAACACCACATGGACATTTACCTCAATGCCTTGAAAACCAGGCTAACAGTACAAAAGCTATTATTATAAATGAATCGTGATAAAACTGGATTTTTATATTTGAGTAGAAATTACAGACTGTATACTGAGGAAATTAAAAAATAAACCAGTATACAGTCTTTGATTAAAATTGTAATTTTTCGCTGCTTCTATCGTGAACGCGCATGTGCCGCTCCTCGTGAAAGGAACTTGATGTCACCATGGCAACAGCACGCGGACAGGGTAGGAAGGCTACTACAGTTGCGCTTCCGGCTACAAAAAAGTAGAAAAAAACGCCATTTATTTAGTTGACTTATGAAGTTTGGGGATTTATAACGTTATACTTAAATGTTAGCAAAAACGCCGCTGTCAAACAAACGAGGCTTTTAACGTTACACGGCCTCAAAACTTCCTCGAACCTGTCACAAGTGAAAACAAATGGCAGCGCCGAAAGCAGCCGTTTCCAGATTGCGGGGGATAAGGACGTCCAAAAGGGCTGACAAATCACTTCCAGCGTCCACTCGGAACTTTATGGAAAGGTAATCTGTCAGAACAAGCTCTTATATATATTTTTTTTTCTACCTGTGTGGCATTCAGCACCTTAGCCAGGCTGCGTTCACAAACGGTGGCAAGTCAAAGCTTTACAGCCCTCTAAGTAAGAAGATTTATCGCAGCAAAACACAATAACAACACAACAGCAATCAATGCAGGTGGAAGACACTTCACTACATGTTCAAATGAAGCTATTTGATTCTTTCCAGTTGAATGTAGGCGGTGATCCAGCAGTAAAACACCAGGTTAGACAGGCAGCAGACTGTTGCACTCCTAAATTCAGAACCAATTATTCCTACTCTTTCTGTCGTTTTTTTCCCCCATCCTCTTATATATATATTTGAAAAATAAAATAAAATAAAAGACCGGGGTCTGTGGGTCTTCCAGCAGGATATTTTGAGTGTCAGGCACTTCATTTCCTGTGCTCTGGTGAATTTTTCGGCACCAATTTGCTGGCAACAGTTCAAAATATAATGGAGTATAATGCAGCGAGGCTCTCAGGCATTCTGTATTGATTTCTAACATTTATTCTCCTGTAGAGGAGAATAAATGCTTTCTCATTTACTATTATCCCCGCTGAGTCAACACTCATTTAGGTGTGATTTTCTCCTCTCTTCTCTTTTGTGTCATTTATTTTGGGGAAGCAACCTTTTTACATGTGCATGCAATAGGGGTAGGAACACATCATGAGCGAAACAGTGAACGCTATGGCTGAGCATTTGTACTTTGATACTGCAGTGTACCAATGACTCAGATTCAGACCTAAGTGGCTTCACAACAAAGTAAAGGCACAAATCCTGTCAACTTGCAAGGCGGGACTTTTCTTATCAATTATTTTCTGATTTAAACATCCATCCATCCATTATCTATACACCGCTTAATCCTCACGAGGGTCGTGGGGGGGCTGGAGTCTATCCCAGCTGACTTAGGGCGAAGGCAGGGGACACCCTGGACAGGTCACCAGTCTATCACAGGGCCACACTTAGAGACAGACAAACAGGCACACTCACATTCACACCTACAGACAGTTTAGAATCACCAATTAACCTCAACATGTTTTTTGGACTGTGTGGGAGGAAGCCGGAGAACCCGGAGAGAACCCACGCTGCACGGGGAGAACATGCAAACTCCATGCAGAAAGATTCCGGTGCCCCCACTGGGACGTGAACCGGCAACCTTGTTGCTGCGAGGCAACAGTGCTACCAACTGCACCACCCTGCAGCCCTGGTTTAAACATGCATCACGGAATTGCTCCATATCACAACTTGTCATTGCGTCGCATAGAGTAGCTTTATAGTGTCTGAACAGAGTCATGCATGAGCTGGTGTGCATGAGCTGCAGCAAGTACTGGAGAAACACATATTCTAGAGTAAGCAATGTTGCTGAGTTACATCCAAGACATGTTAAGGCAGGAAGCGATTTTCATAAAAAATCTTCATGTAGCTGATACATAAGTCAGCAAATGATCTATTTATTCATGTTTACCATATTATTATTTAAAGATTCTCGCTAAAAGTTTTTTTTCTTTTTTGTACTCTCAACTCAGTTGCCCTGGCACATTACTGTAATATATAGTTTAGATTACAGCTACAGGCATTCTGTCTGTAGCACTATTCCCTCAGAGGATCCCTTGTCACAACTCTTGACCCCCTTCTAGATATCTAGTGGCATCGTCGGGTCAAAATTTCAGTGTCTTTCCTCTGATCTCTCATTAAATACTGGTTCAACATTCCCTTCAGCCTCAGCTGCACTTTGTGTTTACTGCTAATCAGCAAACATTAGCATGCCAACACTCTAAATTAAAATGCTGAACATAGTATACCTACTTAACATCAGCACATTAGCATTCCAATGCAAGCACATGAGCGTGCTGATGTTAGCATACAGCTACAACCATCGTTGTGCCTAACTACTGCCTCAAAGACCTACTGCCATGGCTGTAGACTCAACACTGTATTTTAGTTTGCAAAACAATTAGCATTTATCAAACTGTTGCTGATGAGGGGTTGTTGATATCATGAGGCCTATACTGGCAGTATAGTGCGACTTGCGTTATCGCCACTCCTATCCATCCTGTCCACTTTCAACACTATTACAAATGCCAGAATTTACAAAAAAATCAACACCTCTGCATGTTTGTAGCTTCATGTGTCAGCGAGAAATCAATTAATTGAATAATTTGAACTTTAAAGCTGGAATATGTATCGTTCCCCTTGTTAAAACACCAACAAATATGATTTATTCACTCGGTATCTTGTTCTTGGAGTAGTTTCATCTGATTTTTGATATGTCAGTGATAGACCAGGCAGCTAATTAGAACAGGAATATTGCTCACTGAAGTGGTTTAATTGGGCAGCAGTGGCATCATTAACCAGGACAGGTGCAACCAGACAAACCTGATCAATATTTCTCATTAACAGAAATGGATGACATCTCCAAATTGAAAACAGTGTCTTTTTTTTTTTTTTTTTTTAAATATCATTTTAATTGCGATTCGTATTTATATAATTAAATCTTGTTTGAGTGCTTTGGAAAACCTCAGTTATTCACACTTTGTTTTACAATATCTACTAAATGATCAACATAGGTAATTTCATTTTATCACCAGGAGTGTATGATAAGATTGCCAAGTATCTTGTTTAGCACACATTTGTCTCATAGTCTGCAAACTGAACAACAGGAGGCGTGAAGACACTGGTGTCACTTCCTTGTAGTGATGTCTAATTACCTTTTCCGTAGACTGCCATCTGAGATCCTGATTAAGATTCTGTCATACCTGGATGCCTCCGCACTTTTCAGCATCAGCCACGTCAATAAACTTTTCCATCAGCTTGCCAACGATAAGTAAGTATCAACCGGGGCTTGTCGGTGCAAGATAAGCGTAAGCGGTATTTTAAAAACACAAGTATGTTGTGTTGCAGACAGCAATTCTTTCTGTTATAGGTTTATCACTAATTTATTAATTGTTTTTGGCTGAAATCCAAAAGTCTATTCACAGCTTCCCAGAGCCAAAGCTGACCCTTTTAAATGGACTGCTTTGTCAGACTAACAACGATAAAACCAAATGTCTGCCAATTACTGTCCAAGAAAACTAAATTTCCACATTTGAAGAAGTTTTGACTTTTTTAATGACCAATGTTCTGTCAGTGGACAAATCAGTTACCCACAAATTGTTCTACCTCCAACAAAGTCAATTTATTAACATGCAACAGATCACAGTCTATTGTTAAACTGTTCAGAGCAAAGTTTCCGTTACACTTAAGGCCCCTTCTGATAAAAGTTTTCTTCCTTTTTTATGTGCTAGAAGATATATCATAAGCAGAATAAGCAGTCAGGAGTGTACATTGAAGTCATTCTAACGCACAAACAAATTATTTACATGAGAAAAAATGGTCCAAATATGTAATTCTGATACACAGAGATGAGTTTTTAGGAGTTTAATCAATGGCTGAAGGGGAACTTAAAGAAAATATCCATTCAAGAACAAGAATCATTTTGTTGTTTTAGAATGACTACTTACAAATGAGCATACCACATATGTTTAAATACACCTTTCAGTGAAAATCAAGTTTGCTAACATGCCAATGTAGTGTCTTTAGTATGCTAGACAACATATCATTAGCCAAATAAGCAGTCAACAATACGTGACATATTTGTGCAACTTTGAAACACTGCGATGGGTTTTTAGGGACTTTTGTGTAATTCAGTCACTTGTTAATTACCTTTCTTCAGTTGTGTTCACTAAGCACAGTCTGTCACTTCTCTCTGCCTTCCAATACCATCAACGCAGCGCTCTGTGGAAGAAGATATACATAGCGGAGCTTGGCAAGAAGAAAAAGCGGGAACCCAAGTGCATTGACGAGCTGCTGCTGAGGATGGAGGATGGAGCTGCAGGCTACTGGAAATGGCTGTACTTCAAGACTGTAGCCGCACGTGACATGAACAAGTGGAAAAGACATCTTGGACACATCAGCCGTTACACTGGGTTACCCAGCCAAACAGAACAGGTCCTCAGGTGCAGTACTAGATGGAGCGAAGCAAAAGCGGCATTTGGAAAGCAGTTTAGATGAAGTGCAGGAGGTGTGGTGTTTGTTTTAATGTACCTGCCACTTGACTTTGCCTACCTCACACTTGAGTGACACGACAAGTGCTGCTTGTTGGTTAAGGTAATCGAGTGCTTAGCATGACAGTTTTCAAGCATTTGAACCTCTTACCTCCTTATTTCTATGGGAAATCCTGAATAAATTCATTTTATTCTTGTTAAAGCGGCCGTCTGCACCATGCTGTAATCTGCATTTGCCATCTGTTCAGTAGCTTCTTTTTCAGCTGGAAGGAGCTCTGTAAAGTGTCCGTCCACTGTTTGTGGTTAGCAAACAGTAAAACTTTGGAGATCTGCCCTCGCTGTCGAGAAAGTTCAAGGGTAGAGAGTAGAGGACAGTTCAAGCTGCTGGCAATCAAAAGCAAAGTATGGTTTGTTTTTCATATCGCACTTAATGACACTTTCTTATTAAAGGTGAGCAAGGAGGTCTCTGTCTGAACGTGATGTCTGCTCAGGGGGATGCCAGCACGCGCGGGAAAGCTCCCTCACCACCTCCACGGCGGTTTCTGCTGTGTTTTTATAACCTCTGATTAGAGACTGTGCAGCACTCAATTTTGAGTTCTGTGGCAGTCGCTGTGGTACAGAGGGGGAAGTAGAAATAATTGTGTTCCTTGCAGAGGCTGTCTGAATTGTTGAAATAAATTGCTTAGCCCTCCAACCCCTCATCCACAACACACACACACACACACACACACACACACACACACACACACGCGCACGCACACCTTCCCCTTCCTGCCTCCTCCCACCAGCTCAGACAATTCCCTATGGGGGGTTTGTCTGTTAGAGACACTGAGGAGCATGCGATTTACCTTGGTAATAATCATTTCACAAGACATCACACATAGAGACGGTGCAGAGTAAAATCCCCTGGGTCATCTGAGGCCTCCTGGGCTGCTCCAGTTTTTAGCTTTGTTCCTCCACTTAATTGATATTGGATGGCGCCTCAGCGAGACACCGGCTGCATCACAGTAGGGGCAGCCCTGAATCACAGTTTAGACAGAATTGGATCAAGAGATTTATCACAACAGCTGCGGTTTCATTTCATTCGTTGCATATCATTTCATTAGCAAGAACAGCTTAAATGGAGTCATACTCCTCCCTACTGCTGACAAAAGAAATCTAACAGTCATTAAACTCATAATTTTCCTGATTTAAAAAGCAACAGTCAGCTTTTCCAAACACCGCCCAATTATTTCAATTGTATTAAATTCAAATAAATGGATAGAGGATTAGATATTTGTTCAGTAATTCAATTGTTGTCTTCACATGGCCATTAAGGAGCATAAACAGAGCCATTACCCGCTCAAAAGGAGAGAGCCTGTTAATTTCAGCTTAGCTCGTGTTTGAACCAGCAGCTAAGCTCTGAAGCGCTCTCTCCCTCCTATCGCAATACGGCTAGCATGCTTTATTTGCAGCCTCCCCAAGAAGCAAGTCGCACTGTTGTAATTTTGTGTTTTCTTCCTCTAGAAACTTGGACATCACCTGGGAACTGACGGTCACTGATAAGTCAGGGCATGAGAGCACTTTGGAGCTGAGCCGGTCCCAGTTCTTCGAGACTTCTGTGACACTGTGCTGGAGCGCGGGATGCTACTTGCCCAGCTACCAGCAGATTTCCACCCTTCAACTTCACGGCGTCAGGAGGATAGCCCTCAACTGCCCCGGCCTAAAGAAGTAAAGACAGCCAGCATCCCCTCTACGCCCTCTCTCTGTGTCTCTGTCTCCTCTTCTCTCAGTAAAACCAACAGTTTTCTTTGCTTTGCTCCGTCAGACCTGGCTGGAGGTCCCTCATGGCAAAGTTAGACATGCAGGCTCTAACTAAAAGCGCGCAGGTCATTGGCCAGGACAGACTGGTGCAGCTGCAGTTGCTACAGCCTGGCATCATCATCGGTGTCTGGAGGGTAATTACTTCACCAGCAACCATGGCATTTTGAAATTATTATTCATTAGCTTATTCCAGCTGAGCAAGTGTGATGGGTACTTTTTTTTTTTTTTAAATCCCAGAATAAATGATTCAGCAGGAGAAATTACAAGGAATTTAAATGATGGCTCTTTTTGCAGGACCAGAGCTCCGTTGCCTTCATCATGTTCACCCTCCACTTCCACAAGCTGGTGGAAAGAAGCACTCAGGGATCATCTGTTTGGTAGGTGGCGCTTGACCACACGACGCTTACTCACATGTTCACACGGTGTGCCGTGTATCACCATCAGATGGTTATGGCTCAAATTGAAAGGCCGTGATAACTGACAGATTTCACTTGATGCTCCTATTGTGACCCACGTATGAAGCACTGCGGGGTGAGATTTGACACGTCAGCATCACCGGCACTTGTGTTTCTCCAGAGCGGTGAATAATGCCACTCTGTCGGGGTTTAACGTAAAGAATGTTATTCTTGTCATGTGTCAGGACCAGTTACACCAGTGAGCTTTCTTTAGTAATTTCCCACGAGGACGCAGCAAAATGCGGGTTTGAATTCTAGCCAGACACAATGGCAATTGAATTTACTCATTCACAGATCTTAAAACAGAGAGCAGGTGAATAAATGTTTGAAGATATTTACTTCTGTTTTGTTAAGTTTGAATTAAAAATCATTGGGATAGATCGCTGGTTACCAACCTATAACAGTTTGAGAATGAAAGCTAAACTGCTCACAACTCTTGTCATATTCAGGCCATGAGCACAATCACCATTAGACCTCATCTTAAAGGCTCATAAGGAAAAAGGGTTGGAAAGCTTTAGCTCAAACCATTCAGTATTTTATTTTCCATCTATCTGAAAATAAAAACTAATCCAGGTTATGTCATATTGTGGTCTTGGAAGTGCTTCATTGATAATCCAACAAAAGATTCCTGATGCTGCTTTATCTATTGCAAGTCTTGCACCTCAGCACAGCGTGGCTATAGCCCCCTCTCCTGGTTTCTGATGAGAGCACAGTACAGTTACAGTATATTATGACTGCAGTCCACAAAAGTAAATTAACCTGTTAGATGCCTCCCTAATAAAATGCCTTCTTTTCTTAATGTTCCTGTCACTCACTGTACTTTAATTTACTCTTATGCTTTTCTTTCTCCAGTCCCTTTGTGGAGCCAGTGGTCAAGCCTCCTTTCGATGACATAGACCCTGAATGCGGTCTCCATGGATACCAACTACACATTGTTCTCCACAACACCGTATGCAAGCTCATGTCCGGAAGCTTCTCCCAGCTCTTCTGCCGAAGAAGTAATCTGTTTATACTCATAATCACTCAGTCACAAAGTGAATGATGCAGGCAAGACATGCATCAGAGTATTGTGTGGACCGTTTAAAAATGTTGCTCTGGATAAAATACGTGTGAGTCACATGCATTATATCTTTTAGGTGAAGACAGAACAGGTTGAAAAACTTGTATTAATTTATTCTATTTTTAAAAAATCTCTTAATAATCTCTCATACTGCGAATTGATGAATACAAAGCTTCTGTAGCCATATTCGTGTATTTGCTCTTTAGCGTATACATCCATCCATCCATCCATTATCTATATACCGCTTAATCCTCACTAGAGTCGCAGGGGGCTGGAGTCTATCCCAGCCGACTTAGGGCGAAGGCAGGGGACACCCTGGACAAGTCACCAGTCTATCACAGGGCTACACAGAGAGACAAACAAGCACACTCACATTCACGCCTACGGACAATTTAGAATCACCAATTAACCTCAACATGTTTTTTGGACTGTGTGGGAGGAAGCCGGTGAACCCGGAGAGAACCCACGCTGCACAGGGAGAACATGCAAACTCCACGCAGAAAGATCCCGGGTGTCCTAACCAGGATGCAAACTGGGGATTTTCTAGCTTAGGCAATGGTGTCAACCACTCAGCCACCATGCAGGCCTAAGCATACAAAATGTCTACATATAGTTTCCTAGTATCTGTGACAAACTGTATGCACATTTTAATTTTTTATATTTTGAAAAATTGAACAACTCACCTATACACTGGGATACTACACACTCCATCACATCAGTACTAAATATTACATGTATAGTTGTATTTTTTACCCTTTTTTCACATCGCATATGTTGCGAATGCCTTTGGATCTTTGAAATGTTTAATAACCTTTCTTAGCTTTGTTCACTAAAATATTTACAGTGTTCGAAGGTTGTTGCTCATAGATTTTAATTCAGGTGATACAAAACTGCATCTCATGATTTTCTGAAACTTGGCAACACCCTGATGCTCACAGATTTTTAGCTTAAACTAATCATGCAACATTGTGTTTCATTGTGTAAAGGCTTACTTGTGTGTTGTTGTCTTTAACCAGCTCAGATCTCAGATGGACTGATCCAGCTTACTGCCATCAGCAGTACAAACTTGTCGCAGCACACTCGTCTGTCTTGCAGCACCACCCTGTGCTGGCAGTGTGAGGCCCTGCAGGGAGCAGTGGAGGTATGATATGTATTATATGCTTCTTCCACACTGTTTTAATCTATGTTTAAGAAAGAAAGAAATGCATGCCAACAACACAGCACTGCTTAAATCATTTCTGTTTTTCAAGGGAAAAAGAACATACTTAAAGTTGCTCATATTAGCATGCATTTTGACAGTTATGACTACAGGTGACAGAGGCTGAATAAACATTTTCAAGCTGGAAAAGAATGACATAATGCGATGTGACTATTTTTTTATTAGTAGACCCACAATAAAATTACAACAATAACAATCCACACAGAGAAGACGTGTTTAAATGTTTCCTTCTTGCCAGAATTGCTGCATCATGAGTCTAACCCTGCTGGATGAATTCAAGAAACCCTTCACCTGTGTCACTTCTCCCGTGGCCATGACGCTGGAAAAGACGCCCGTTTCTTATGACTATGACGGTGAGCACTACCTGATCCACCACCAGGACTCAGACAGTCAGGTGAAGATGGAGCTCGTACGGTTAAAGGACCAGCAGCACTTTGTCCTCGTCAGTTTAGTCGTCTATTTGAGCGTTTACAGTGTCAACAAGCATTTTGGCAGAGATTACTGATCCTGCCATTCTTCTGTTGTTGCTCCATCAAAGGCGAGATTTCACATTCAATATTTGAGGTTGCTCATCGCCGCTGTCCAACTTGTGGGAAATTGTCAGGTGAAAGACTGGGTCAGCCGCAGAGCTGCGCCACACTCTGTAACAGCAGGTTGTGAAAGTGTTCATTTTTGTTTTGTAAGTGAATATTGTAGCTCAAAACCTACTGTATGGTACTGTACCTTTTTAGAAATGTATATTTTCTGTGTCTTCTACCAGTTAATAGATGCTGTTTGTCTACCTCTCATTTCTTATTTTATAATACTTGTGCCTTATGTTTTTTTTTGTTTTTTTTTATTGAGAGGTTTAGTCCACACCATTGACTTAAAGATGGACAAACCGTCTGTACTGTCATCTATAGATTTTTTGAAAGGTTCAGTGTAGTGGCTCTGACCATCGCCCTTTTGGCAGAGACCGACTCCGAACTCCTGGTTCATACAAAAATGAGCAAAGACACAGCGTGAGCAGAGCTGTGGCCGGCTATGCAAATGTCTCCGGGCCATGTAACTGTCCTCAGACAGCACCCACAACTGTAAGGCTTAAAATAATTTAAGCAGCTGAGTTATATAAAAATCCACCTCTTGCACAGTTATGAAAGGGAAATTGGCATTAGTGACTAAAACTGTGTTTCATATGTGGCTCTAAACATGTTTGTTTCTACTGTAAAGATAGATTTTTTTAATGGGAGTCTATATGAGGATTGACTCATTTTTGGAAACTAGTCTCAAGTGACCAATTAAGATACTGCAGCTTTTGGCTTTATTTTTACATTGCATCATAACTTTGTAAAAATAATTTTACAAATCTGATTAATAATTAACGAGTAATGTCTCTGCATCATAAAGAGAAACAGATGGAATAAAAATAAAAATGGGAACATTTAATTATAGTTTTGTTATTACTGAAAGCTGTCTAAATTCCACATTCTTAATGTTTTAAATGTACATTTAATGAATGCTACACTGATAGTTTTTGCACCAGCTCATTAATTGATTCTAATAGTATTATAATTAGTCAGTCTATAATTATTCTAGTGACACACTCGAGCTGTTTGGACACATGCTGTGTACTTATTATACTCTGTATACCCAAAACTAAAAGAGGGAAAATAACATTTTTTTTAAGAAAACAACTTGAGACATTCTGTTCAAGGTGCTGAAATGACCTTCTTCAAGATGCTGTTTTTCTAAAATATTTTGTGGAGCGCAGAATTAAAGAAGTAAATTTTAAAAAACAACACCATTTTGTTGGAATGTGAGTCTGAGGCCTACCCATGCAGATCTGTATCATGGTGAAAACAAAGTAAATCTCTGTCCCTTGTAGAATCCATCCATCCATCCATCATCTATACACCACTTAAGCCTCACTAGGGTCACGGGGGGCTGGAGTCTATCCCAGCTAACTCAGGGTGAAGGCAGGGGACACCCTGAACAGGTCACCAGTCTATCACAGGGGTACACTTAGAGACAGACAACCAAGCACACTCACATTCACACCTACGGACAATTTAGAATCACCGATTAACCTCAACATGTTTTTAGACTTGTGGGAGGAAGCCGGAGAACCTGGAGAGAACCCACGCTGCACGGGGAGAACATGCAAACTCCAAACAGAAAGATCCCAGTGGGGGCACTGGGATCTTTCTGTGAACCGGCGACCTTCTTGCTGCGAGGCACAGTGCTACCAGAATGTATGTAGAATGTAGAATGTATATTGGATAACATGAACCTGGGCAAGGTTTTAGCAGCACCTTTTTTTTTTTTTTTTTTTAGATCAGCTTTATACCATAATGGAGCTCCACCATGACACAAAGTAACTCAAGTCATTTTTGAACACACTGTAAGAGGATATTTGAATAGAGCACCGAATCTAACGGTCCATTTACACTACGTGTTATTTCTATGTTGAAACTCTACGTTCATGTTTAAGATGAGAAGATTGCAGGATGTTGCCATTCATCCATCTGTGATGCTTTCTTAGATTTGGCCTAAAATACCTTAAAACTCACATGGTATCTTCGCCATCCTCTCTCATAGCTGATTTCATCACTTTGCCGGTCCCTTCCAACTTAAAGTATCCAAATTACTGTAATATTAATTATTAATAACTCTCAGTCATTAAATATTCTTATTGTAGTGATGTCTTTCATGTATTTCCTGAATTTTACATTTTCCTTTGTTGTCTATGTGGATATTTGCTGATGTGAGCAGGCAGATTTTAAAATGCACCCACCCTATTAATTAACACTTTCAAGTCTTAACTCTTGGGTGTTTTTACTAAAATGAAGCGAAACAAGCACATGTTTTACATGTGTGTTGGAATGAATGTTTTGTATACTTCATGCATATCACATTTTGTTTCCTTTTATTGTGGCATTAATACGTTAACATCCACGTTTCCTCAGTCAGACATTACGCTTTCACTTTTAGATGAAAAGTGAGCCTAATGTCCACACCCTGGCAAGTCTGGCTACAGATAGAATTAGTGCAGGAGCAATTGTTGGAAACAGTTGCCATGCTGCTGACGGGCCAACACTGCTGATGGCAATAAAATAAGGCAGGCCCTCTGGATAATAGGATTTCAGAGGCTCCCCTTCCTTTTCTCAGTGAGGGTCATCATCACCTTGAAAAGATGCTTATTTTTCCAAACACATCACCAACATCTTTGGCAGTAGATCCAAAATTATTTGGGGAAATGAGCCAGAGGGGAGAAAAAAGAGGGGCAACAGTATGTGTGATAAATTGTTTTTGAGGTTTTTTTTTTTTTTTGTCTCAGACTTCACAATTGAAATGAGACAAAAGCTGTGATGGGGAGAGAGAGACGCCGTCTGAATCATAAAGGCGCTGTGTTGTCACATTGTTAATATTTTACAGCCATTTCCCTTTTATTTATAGTGCTAGGATGAACCAATATAGGGGCCATATAGAGCCATACAGACTTACGTCGGTTTGCTCATGTGGACTCTTCATACATCGACAAGTGCCACAATATTGCCCATTACCTGGACTGAATGACATGTACCATGTAAGACTTTGGGGTTCTAAGTGTGTTACAACACATTTCCATCACAGTGACCTTCAAACTACTGTTTGCTGTCACATCATCTATTGCAAACTGCCAATCCTTCATTCCCATTTTATTAGAAAAACCAGGAGCCAAGGGCATTGTGGGCTGGTAATGGACTGGCAAGAATATAAAGCCAGTTATTCAAACGTTTGAGACACAGTTATGGCTGAACCAGGGCTACGGATATTTGGGGCAAGGACTGTGGAGCCTTGATGGAAAGCACAGTATGTTCTGTCTTTGGTTTTTGCTTAAAGTGTTAATTTCATGTACTTACCAAAAAAACAAAAAACAAAAAAAACAGACTGCAATTTACATCAATAGTTCAATATAGGCTGTTCTCCAGTAGATGGCTCTCTTTCGTAAACAATGAGAAAATCTATAAACAATGCTGTATTTTCATTTTCTTTAGGCTTTCAATCAGCAAAAGACAGTTCCAGAGAAACACAATACATAACCGACTCGTGGAAATCTTTTTATCAGCGCAATAATAATCTCTTTTCTCAGAATCATCTCTGCACAGTACGGGGAATTTATTATGCTTCTCATCTTTTCTTGCTTTTTTTCCCCCTTTTTCTGCTCTTTTGCAAAGTCATTACAAGCCTGTGTGTTAATCAAAACTTAAGAGACTTTAACACCAAATAACAATTAAGACAGAATCCGCCGCCAAACTACTGAATGGGTAAATTTAGTGGCATAAAGCTTCATTAAACTCATCTTTCTTAGTTTCCTCACAGGCTAATCTTGGAAGAAAATTGCTTCCATTTTTAGCCTTTAATTCTCTCCCATGTGAGTGACCAGCTGGGCCCGCAAACTATTCAGCCTCGGAAGCCAATGACACAGTCCTTATTTTGTCCTCTCATTGGAGGGAAACAGTCAACTAATGAAATTCAGCATGAGGGAGATTGATTGTGCGAATCTGCCAGCGTACATCTTGTTTTTCTTTTTTTCTATTTACGTTGACACACTAAACTGACACCGCTGCCTTAAGAGATTCTCAGAACTCTGTTTTCCCAAAGTCTGGAAGATAATCATAGTCTTCTCCCACACTGATGACTTCCTAGTCCTCACAAATCCCAACCCGTAACATTCCACGTTTATGACCCCGTTGTGAGGCCAGGGAAGTTAATTATGCTTATAATGATCAGAACTACATCATCTACAACAGTGCAAGGTGTCTATGCCAAACAATCTCCCATTAGAAGCTGTATAATCAAGCTAGAAGTGTTTTGTCGTGGCAACAAGAATAACAGATGGCCTGGCGTTTACATTGCTAGAAGTGAACCTTGCTACAGAATCATTGTAGTCGTCCTCTTCCAACTTATTCATCTGTGCACCTACTTTACTTCTGTTACTCTTTTGATCCCCGTAGGAAAGGGGAACTGGATAAAGGGGGAAATACATTTTAAAAAATGACTGAGTAACTTTTAAAACCTGTAGATATGGTGAAAATAACAGCACTTGTCTGTAATACATAAAGGGGCTGGAGGGTAAGACAGTTAAATACATTTAAAATTACTCTTTTTCAGTCCTCATTACACATTTTTATCTTTCAACTTGTGTCAAATATCTGTAAAATAATATATTATTTTTGCTGATTTAAAGACAGTAAAAATAATCGTGTAATTTTATGATCAAATGTTGTACCTGCATGAATATGTAAAAATACAGATTTTTTGATGTGGACATTATTTACAGTTTTTGCCAGTTTTTTTTAAATTACAGTTACCATGTAAAATAATATATGTATATTCAGTTATTTTACTAGCTATTATCTGTAATTTCACTAAACAGGAAAAACATGTAAAATGACAGTAAATTATTGAACAAATTACATTTAAAACTGTTAAAAAAAAATAACACTCACAGTGGGATTTAGACCAACCAGGAATACGGTCACAGGCACCAAAGATCCAGAGATGCAAGTGAGGGATTCTACAGAATCGCTACTGTGGCACAGATTTCTTCAAACCTCACTGCTGGTTATGATAGAAAGCTGTTGGACCACACCTATGCACCACAACTTGCTGCATATGGTGCTGCAGACTGGTCAGAGTGATCATGCTGACCTCTGGACCCACCAAAAGCACTGACAATGGGCACATGAGCATCACAACTGGACCACAAAACAAAGCAAGACGGTGGAGGCATCATTTGGTTTGACACGTACCACCTACATAAACATTGTTACAGGTCACGTACAACCCTTCATGGCGACAGTATTCCCTGATGGCCTCTTTTAGTCAGATAATGCACCCTGACACGCTACAAAATAGTTCAGAATTGGTCTAAAGAACATGACATGAGTGTTTACGGACTTGGCCTCCAAATTCTCCAGATTTCAATCCAATGCCATAAAAGGCAAGGTCCATACAGAGAGAATACAGAAGTGACTGTGCTCTAACGCTGTCAGTGATGTTTCACCTCGTTTTAACCAGAACCTGCAGCTTAAACATGAGAATCAGGTAGAACACAGGGGTGGGGGGCAGGGATTCTCCTTCATCTTTAAAGTGGCGGAGACTGACAGAAATCAATATTTCAGACAGGACACTTTGTCAGATTTAACTATTCATTTCAGAATGACATGCATTTGTGTTTGGCGGTGACTCTGCCAAAGTGATGCTTCAGAACAATCTGATAAAGAAGGATACACAACGTCCCTGAGATCACAAACCACCAAAACTTCGGGAGCAGATGGGTTGAGTCACCTTGTAATGAAATTAATGGAATTAGCCTCTATGTGCATGTCACATTTCCTTGGAATTCATGCAAGCATGCAAGATCTCCTCATCTGAATGCAGGGAATCTGCAGCGTGCTGAATGTAAGCAGATGGACATCTGGCAAGACACTGTTAAATTGAAATATCCCACCACTGGAGAGTGAACGAAGGACTTAACATGAAGTGGTGCCCCCTTTATGTGGAGAAGTTATGGTGGATTACATATTATATGAACTATATTTGTTGGCTTTCAGGCAGATGAATCACTCATATGCTCCAGAGGCAGAAAGAACGGGTCATAGAGCTTGGGGGAGGGAAGAGACAACAGCGTTAGGATGTGGAGGCAAGCGAACTGCCTGGGAAATGATTCATGTCGTAAGGTTAAGGTGCCCTAACAAAGACCATAACTCACACTTCATCGTAAATGGAGATGATATAACATCTGCAAAACCTTTCTAATTTGATCTATCTTGTCCCGGGGCAGAGGTACTTGTATCTGCTGGAATGTAGAAACGGAGGCCAGTTGTTGTTGTTTATGTAGCACATTTAAAGCAACAGCCATTGTGCCAAAGTGCTTTCTAGTAAAAAAGAATATGATTGACAATACAAATCCCTTGACAAGTGTAAATATTGGGGTCGAGTTCCTAGAAAGTTATTTATGATGAGAAGTTATCTTACTGATAGTAGTAATTTAAACCCCACAAAATTATATAAAATACTTGTTTTTCTTACTATAATATAATATAAGGCTTTAATATAAGATAACCTGACAGTGTTATTAATTATAGAGATTAATCCAACTAATTTAGTATTTATTTAATATTAGTTGTATAGCTAAGACATAAAGGTATAATTAATTGAGGAGAATAATAGCTAAGGCCTTCGTATTATTGACAGAGGAGATTCATCTAACTACTTTAAATAAAAGGCGGAGATCCTACAGCATTAATAAGTCTGGAAATCAACCTGACAAACTTTTGAATTGATCTACAAAATATAGATGAAATGCAGAAAATAGATTTTTAATTGCCACACAACAAAATATGTTTTTTCTTTCCACTGAACTGTAAAGCGATGCCACTGGGAATGGGCAGAAGCATCATTTGAAAGCATCTGTGATGTCTGCTGTCCCTACTGAGCACCTCTACCTGCTATTTAACTTGGTACAAATGCATGATCTGTGGTTGTGTAATAGAAAGAGAAGTGGCACAGAGAAAAGAGTTTGTTGGTGCTTGGTCATGAGGAGCCAATAAGGAAGAAGAAAGAGAAGGAAGTGCAAATGGTGCAAACGTAAACAAAAGAGCGGCAAGAGAGCTGGGATCCATGCTAGGCTGAAGGCTAACCCCTCCAGACCAGTAGGACCGTCGCTCCTACTCTCCAATGTCCCCTCCCTCGACAACAAGCTGGACGAGCTACGTTTGCAGGGAGAAACCCGCAGAGAGTGGAGGGACTACTGTGTGTTTGCTTTCACAGAAACATGGCTCCATGACAACATCCCAGGCGGACATAGAGCTGGAGGGGACGACATTATTCTGGGCGGACAGACAGACAGCCAGCGAGCTCTGGGCAGCATCTGCGGCTTCACCATCATCAAACCAATGTGTGTGTCTTTGTGTCCCTGAGGACCTACAAGGACCTGAAGAGGTTCACCATGTTCAACGTGATGGCGACGCGCATGGACACAGCGGAAGCAACACTCTCTCATCTTGCCTGTACTACTGTGTATGTACAGCAAAATGACAATAAACTTGATTTGATTTTGATTGATAAGTCACTGATCAACCTCACCATACCTTTAAACTCTGCTGGCCTTAAATCATGATCTTGAGAATAAGTCAAATGTCAGCACAAACAACTTTATCTCTTCAGCCTGATTCACATAAAACTAACAGAATTTAACTTAGCTGATAGAACTACCCACCACAGGTGAAGCTGCGGCGGGAGGCTCCACCTGCAGGGGGCGCCGGAGCTGCACCAGCACGGTGCTCCGGTGGCTCGGCCGTGACGACACTCCAGTGGGCGGAGACAGCGGGCTCGGACCGGAAGTTGGACGGCAGGTGACAGGAGCTGTGGAAATGAGTCGGTGGTGTTCAGAGAAGAGAATGTAGACAAGAACGGAATTGACGCACATGGCGAGGGAAAGTTTACTGTGAAGCTTTTAGGAGCTGGAGAAGGATTAAGGTGTTTTAAATCTTGGCTACTTACGGAGATGATGAGAGGCAGAGGAAGGTAAGAAGACCTCCACAAATACTGCGTTTTATAACCTGCATGAGAGGAAGTGAGCAGCGGTTTGAAGGTCTGCAGAGGGCTGGACAAGCAGACAGAGTGAATGAACCTGCCTCAGGTCTAAAAAGCGCGCTAAAGGGGCGGGCCGGACTGAAGTAGTGAATGATTGGACAGAACAATAAGGGGGCTTGTGATTAGCTGACCTTGCACCTGCCTGAACTAAAGAGTATTTCCTTAAAATAATATCTACTATCAAGGTCATGTTTTAACTAGAACATGAGCTGGTCTGCAACAGTGTGCATCATTCTTTTTGAGTGATGACAGCGTCTAATGGAATTATGTTCAACCAACAAACTACACTGTAGAAAAACACATTTCATAAAAAAGAATCTGTGAAAATCTGGCAGCAAGGGTGTCAGAAAAAATACATTGAATACCAATGGAATATAATAATGTTAAAACAAACAAACAAACAAAAAACATTGACAATAACGACAGATAAAATAGTGATTTTTTAAAAATTTTTTTAGCTGATTTAAATACAGTTAAACAAGGTAGTTTTACAATCACATGCTGTTTTTTTAAATATTAAAAGAGGGAAATTTGTCCTGCCTTTGGAACCAAAAATATGTCCACTTATCAGAAAATGTATTTAACATAGTATAAAAGTCTATCATGAATACCAACAAATATTTTGCACATAATCTTTCTTGAGGACCAATGGACCCCGAAAGACCTTCTACGTATGTCAGCATCTAAGTCCTGAATAACGAAACAGAGACAATCTGTAAAATAACAGTAACTACTGTTAAGAACTGTTAAAAGTTAGCTTTTCTTAAGCAGTCAACGATATTTTTTGCGCAAAAGTTAAGTTGTCCCAATCAGTATTTCGACATTTCCATTTATTTTGCTCCGCTTATCCAGGTGGTGGTCCCATCTTCAGACTGTGCCCAGCTCAGCATCATGGATAAAGGCTCGGACACCAGATGTTTGCTGCAAGCTTCCCTCGCCAGCCTGCCTCCAGAAGGGGCCCCTTGTCGCCATGTTCCAGGTAAGCTATAGAAGCTCCATCTGTGCCAACAAACAGGGATCTTTGAATCGCTCTTTGTCTGACCCTTCCCCAAGTACCAATTTGCCCGCTGCCCCAACAGCATGGCTCCCAGGATCACAGGGACACACAGACCTCTGCCGTGATAAGCAATTCGTCAAGGGGAAGCAGCAACTTAAAACAAATCTGCGAATAATATTTTGGGTGCTTTATACCCCAGGACACCTTCAGAGGCCTTGTGTTCTGTTCTTGTCTTTTGGCAGAATAAGGGGACCTACGTGATGTTAGGCAGGCAGTTTTAATGCTGTGGCTGATGTGTGTTTATCAAAAGCTCAATGCACAGTGTGACAAGAAGAGCATCACCAGAGGTACATGGTCCAGTGTAGCATCAGTCTGCAGTGGTGATATACAGTAGAACAAATGCAATTCTTGAAATTTAGACAATAATGATGACGTGTTACTGCACAGTACTTCACTTGAGTATTTCCATTTTCTTCTACTTTACAGTTTTATTTTGCTGTATTTTATCGGCACTTTCGATTCAGATTTTACTTTTAAAACCTGCAATCAAGAGCTAAAATATTCAGTATTTTATGGATTAGAATGTACTAAGGACACCTTGTAAGCTACAACATTGAGATGCTGCATGCATGATAATGCATCAACAAAACTTCTTTTTGACTTCAACAGTATTTTTACACTGTGGTAACTACTTGTTCTTAAGAAAAAGGATCAGTCATGTAAAAAAAAAATCAAAATTAAAAGTGTATTGGTTTCCTGATTTTCTCCACTTACCAGAAGATTTATTTGAAGCAACTTGATTGTCCCATACCATTTTCCCATTACCAGTCCCATAGCTCCAGTGTCCCTTTTCCTGCTTTATGTTGTCTATAATTTAAGACAACTAGATGGTGTCATCTTCTGTGTCAACAATAAATTACTCACCACTATTTCTCCCCCATACCTCTGACAAGTTACTCCATGTGCAAGCCAGAGGGGGGGAAAAAGAGACAGTATGAATCAGCAGATTATTTAGTATACTGTAGAAGCACTTTCCGCAATTTCCCATGGTTCACTAGTTTGTATTACCCTCACAGTAACATTCTGTGTGTGCCTGGTCTCAGAGCAGATGTTTAGTAGGCAGGTACTGTCCAAACTGCTTTCTGATGCTGCCGCAACTCAATGTAGGTTAAAAAAAAAGGGGTTGCCTGTTTACCCACACACCATGCTCTATTTTCAGGATCAAATCTTCAGCTAACAGTCTGGGAAATATGCTTATTCAGTTTGCTGCAGAGAGTTACATGACAGGAATAATATCATTCTCATTTCTGTGTGGTCTGTATGAAGCTAGAGCCAGCAACCAGTTAGCACAGTGTAACACAAAGACTTGAAACAGGGAGAAACTGCTGCTCTGACTCTATCTAAAGAGGAAAAATCAGTGTACCAGCACTTCTAAAGCTCACTGATTAATGCATCATTTAATCCTCATCCTCCTGACTGATACTCTCAAGATGTATTTTTAGTCATATCCCACAGGTGCTTTACTCTATTATTCCAATTTTTATCACATTGTCAATCATTTTCGTTCTTGTGGCTTTTCATCGCTGTTTTCTGTTTCGGTTTTAAGTCAAAAGCGTACAGTTTCACCTATGCAGTATAAATAGACGGAGCCATTTCTCACATTTAAAATTTGTCATTGGTTCTTATTTGTAGTACTGCCAGTGCGGGTAGGGAGGGTCAGTCTGTCAGTCATTTCGAAGGAGACAGACACAGAATTAAATGTGTGACCTTAAATACTCCTCTTTATTCAAATAAGATTAAGCTCCAAGTTGCGTTTGGATTTGTAAAAATCTAGAATATCTCTCTCGAATATAGTTTTAGATGCCATCAGTGGGGTTTTCTTAGACAACAACGGCAAGCAGATCAAGTAGGATTTGGCGTTGGTGATGTTTTTAGACGTGTTAATAATAACACAAATAATACCAGAATCAAAGGGGCTTTAAAGGAAAAATGAGGATTGTACATAGGGCAAAAGCTTCAATTTGCATTAAAGAAAAATATTTTTTTTTTTTTCCACAATAGCCAAAAGAACTGTAACTTTTATCCCCCATAAAATTAAAAATTCGGGGACATTAATTACGTAACTATGAGTGTTTTCAGAAGGAATTAATGGTTATTTTTCTGTAGTGATTGTTTCCTATTGTAATTTATTCTTTGGACCACAGTCAGTATATGTTAAACACGTTGGTAGAATGGATGAAGGTTAAAGGCCACAAGTTGTAGGTTGCAGGTTGATGGATTTTGTTCTCTCAAATCAGACAAAGCCCGGCCAGCTGTTTCTCAGCATCCAGTCGTTACACCAAGCAAGCTAACAGCCTAAATACTGCATTGAAAAATGAAGTGCAAAACTGAGTAGGGGTGATTTTACTGAGAGTTATGCGTGAGACTATTTCTTGGCACGGTGACCAAGTTAATCAGCTGCTGGCAGATTTACTGTACAGACGTGTGAACAAAATCAATCCTCTCACCTGTCTAAAGTGAGGCTATGTGAAGTATTAAGCTAAGCATACTATATTAATCCACCTGCTATATGTATCTCGCTTGTTTTTATTTTGCACATTGTCATTGTGACATTAAGCAAAAACAAACATGTTTTCTTTCACCCTAAAGCACATGTTAAATGCGGCACATTTTGTGGGATGCAAAAACCAGACAGGCTTCGTAGAAAAAGGTCTGGGCTCTGCTGGTGCAGAGTTCCTGGAACAATTGGTTTTAGTGCAAAGGTCTGTGCCTGAGGCAAACTCTATTGATCTGAACCACTATTAAGAGGGAAAGCAAGAGGCAGGAGGAGAGCGATAAAAACACAGAGAGGCAGAATTTCCAGACACACAAAGAAAGCCTCCTTCATTACGTTGCGGGGGAACAGATGTTTTCTTGGTGAATGTCAGGGGTACAAGCACTGAACATCTAGCGTTGCGGTGCAGAATCTATGTATCTTAAGTGTCGGTGATATTCTCGGTCATCAGAGCCATCCCCGCATTGTTTATTTCCTCTGTATACTCTCTGTACAAGCCTATGAATTATTGAAAACCCGGCGGTTAGTTGTATCTGTGTCATACTAGCATGTTGTTTAGACTTTTGACACGGGGAGAGTCCCAGGGGAGCTTTACTCATTGCTCGCGTCTGACTTCTAACTGTGAAGTGCCACGTTGAGTTCTTCATTCCGCTTACTGCTATGACTGAAATGAAAAATTAAACAGCGATGGCTCGGGGTCACAGGGGGTCACTGCTGCAAATCTGCTGAGGAATCAAGTTGGTGGAGCTAGAAACGCTTCACAGTGGCATGTCACGATGGGAAACTCCAGTAAGATGTCCACTTATTGCTGTTGCATCACCTCATACACATGGGAACAAAAAAACGTCACCTCTCCAATTTGTTCTATTCCACACATGTTGAAACAAGGCAGTCAGGTATGGCATGATTAGCTTTTAATCGCATCTCTGCTGTGAGGTCACCTGCGTGTGATGCCCATTAAAGACGATGGCAGTCACTGCGGCTGGGATAACATTTCCACATACTTGCAGCTGTCACAAAAGCAAATTAAGACAGATACGGCGGGCAGCGTGCCACACCGATACCTGGGCATTTCCCTCGGAAACCTGCCAAATCATCCGAATGTCGCTGAGTCGTAGCATCTCGATTCAGCGCAACGGCCGCACCACACAGGCCACGAGCTTTTATCGCCACCGTGCATGTGCAGCGTGAAATTTCCAGCACATCACATGGCATTATAAACTCAGTATTTGCGTTTGGTACCGCCAGGGTCTAATTTTATGGAGCATATCAAAGTGATGAGATTCTATTGTTGCTATGACAATGACCCATGACTGAGTGTGCCTGAGCTCACCGGCCATTGGCTGTTACACAAGAACACATGAATCACATCTGGTCTTCTCTTACAACCTACAGTTGATCTACAAACTCACGTATTCTCACACTTTGAGAATTGGTTAACTTTGAAACTGCAGAAATAATGTATAAAATAAAAATTTAAAAATTTAAAAAAGAAAATAAATAAGAGGCATCTAGTTGCGTCCAGAGGTTGTTTCAGGTTCAGTAGTGAGTCAGTATGAATAAGAGAAATTAGCAAGTTTTAGCAAGTATTAGAACAGAAATTGTAACTGAGATAAGTGAGTCAGTTTGTGGAATGGTTTTGAAAGACAGTAATAAATTCAAAAATACTGCCAAATAAGATGATTAACAAATCTAAAATGATGCCTGGACACGAGTGTGCATGTTAAGATGTAAATAATACACATTTCAGTACATACATCTAAAGGGATCTGCACAAAATAATAATAATAAAAAAGAATAAAGGGTAAATGTAATAAGCTGAGGCATCAGCCTACATTTTTTCAATCAGTTGTATGAACTTTGTTTTATGATCTGTCATAGTTTATTTAGAATTCTTTCTTATTCACTTACATGTAAATTTGAGGTCTATATTTTTACTTTTTTTTTTTTTTTTTAAAAAATGGCAAATGTGATGCTCTCTAGTTGAAGAGAAACAGATACTAGCAGCATAGTTGTTGTGATGGTGATGCTGGTCTGCCTGAATCTCAACATTCACCAGTTAAATTTGTTTTTTGTCTTCAGAGGATAGAGCCAACTGACCTTTACGATCCCCTGACTTTTCCTCTATGGTCGCCATCAGGACATTTTAGTTTTTTAGTGAAATATCTTGACAACTATTGGATGTTTTGCCCTTTATGGTTGGTTTTTTATTTATGGTGTGCATACAGTTAATTAGCATTAGGCGTTACATTTCTTACCAGGTCACTGTTTTTAATTGTTCTATTGAATAGATCAGTGGAGGAATTGCTGCAATATATTGTTCTTTAGTGGTTCCCAGATCCCTGACTTGTCATCTAGCACCACCATAAGCATCACAAGTTGAGGTTTTGGCCTGTTAGCATGCTATCATGCTAAACTAAGACATCAAATGTTCCACATGGTAAACATCATATTGTTATTGTGAGCCTGTTAGTATGCTGACGTCAACAATTTAGCTCGAAGCACCGCTGTGCAGACGAGACTTGTGCAAAGGAAGAATAAAAGCAGCGACGGTACACGTGAGGGAGCATTTCCAACAGTACTGCAGTGTGTAGTTCCACTGAACCCTGGTTCATTCAATCCTCTACCAAAGTGGAATGAATGTGAAAGGTCAAATATGGTTCATTACGCTGTCATCTTCATCAAAAGTGTTTCTTTTACTCTCTCACCCGCTCTATGATTGAATGTGTCAGATCTGCATGGGACTGATGAATATTATTTTCCCACAGCAACAATCCCGGAGGCTCCGTGTTAAATAATGGCCACCGGAGCTGACTAATGAGTGCAGTTAGTAGCAGTTGAGGTGAGAGATTTCGTTTGTCTCTCTTAACTTGCGTGGCGTCCGTGATGAGAGATCTTCATTTGCAGGCATGATGATGATTGATACTATTAGGCCCCAACTTTTTCACCGAAGTCTCCACACTTCATGATCACTCACCTCTGGTATTAGTAAGATGAATGGTCCTCCGTTGTCTGGAGACGGAGGGGTAATTTCCTCTTACTCTCACGTGCGAGCATTTGTAAGGAAAAGGGAAGGGAAAAAAATATGACACAGAGGAAACACAGTTTAATCGTGATTGCTGGAAATGGTAAGGATCATTTTTCATGTTTGCATAACTTGTCATGCTGTAAACATCCTCTACTGCTCTCAAAGCTGTGTGGAGACTTTGCATTGAGATAAGAGGCTTTATCTTTAATCACTGAGTAAATCATGAGCATTACAGAGGAGGGGAAAAAAAACACTGGATTTGCCTGTTTGACTAAAAATAACCTTTTAAATTATGTTGCATACTATTTGTCAGGGGCTTTAATTTTTAACGTCTCGTGACCACTGACAGTCACACGCTGGTGGGCAGGGACACTGGAAGGGAAGAAATGGAGAGTGGCCACAAGAAGGCACTGAAGCGCCTTGTGACTCCCAACTTTTTCTATTTTATAGAGAACAGCAATGGCAGGAAGACTTTCTGGTTTCTATGTATGATCTGCTCTTGTCTGTGTGGCTTTTTTTTAATGGTGTATCCACGCGAAAGTCTTGCATACGTCCTTAAAAAAACCTAATCCTTCATACTATTTGAACAATTTACTTTGAATTTTACATGTCATAATCCGACGCTTGTGTCAAACATTTAAAAAAAGAAATCTCTCCTCTTTTCTTTTAGGTCATTGAAACTTTGCTTGACAATTGGTTGTGTTGTTTTCCTTCAAAGCCTGTTTTGAATGATTTGGCTGTCATGCTCAATAAATCCGCCCCAATGCTGACTTCGATGCTTGAGAAGAACGGTTCTAAAAGCAGTTCTGTTTTTAGAAAAATTGATTTGCTTGCCCGACAAAGTTAGGTCAGAGCAAGACGACAATGATTCACAATGCATCTACTCAGATTGGTTTATTTGCAAATAAAGCCTGGTTTAATCTGCTAGCATTTCATCAACTGTCAAAAAAAAGAAATTCAGCTGTTGTTCTGACATTACATGTGTCAGGCCAAACACAGATTTAAGGATTAACACTGGCCAATCTATTGTCACCTGATTGTTTTAATCAGTTCATAACACCTTGCACAACGTATACATCTTAATTTTCATTGCACAGACTCCATGAAGGCAGAAGGGTGGAACTATACATTGTACACTAGCCTGGGCTTCTCCAGAGCTCCACTCCCTCACCACAAAGATGACTCCCTCCATACTCGAAAGCCACTCTAACCGACTCTGTCTCTCCATCCACCCTAAAGTACGGAGCTGATCACCTGTCACTGCTGTTAAGAGACATCTTGAACATGTCCCTTGAGACATGCCATGTGCCAATCTTGCTTCAAGACCTCTATCATCATCCCTGCCACCAACACACCAAGAGCCACAGGACTAAATGACTACAGAGCTGTCGCCCTGACCTCCATGGTGATAAGTAACTTTCACCTTAAAGCCATTTCAAACCCTCTCCTTGACCCCGTATTGTTCAGCTACAAAGCCAACAGACAATGCTGTAAACAGGGCAATCCATTGTACCACCAGCAAACGGACCTCTCAGGAACCTCCTCCAGGTTCTTGTTTGTATATTTCAATACCCCATCTCCTGCAGCACAAGCGCTTTCCATTTAATTGACCACAGATGGGTGATTGACCATCGAGTGACACAATGCAGTGAGAACAACCTGGAAGTCAGTGCTTTGAGGACAGTGGAGGTTGTAGAAGATTTCAGGAAGAACCCAACCCCACCTGCTGACATCATCCCGTAAGACCTCTTCATGGAAACTGTGAAGTCCTTCCCCTTCTTGGGAACCATGATCTCCCAGGACCTGAACCTGGGCGCCCTAACCTAAAAACTCAGAAGTTCAAAGACAATGATGTCATACTTGTACACCTTCATATGTTCTCACCTCCTCCATCACCATCTGGTAGGGTGCTGCCACTGCCAAGGACAAAGGAAGACAGCGGCTTGTCATCCATTAGGCTGCTTTATCTCCAGGACTTGGTCACCTCGAGGACCCTGAAGCAGTCAGAAAAGATCAGTGCCCGTCTGTCCCACAAACTTTTTAAGCTATTCCCCTTCAGCAGGAGCCTGCAGTCCAGCAGAAACAAAATAACACCACAAAAAGAATTTCTTTCCACCTGCACCTTCTGTGATCAACAAGGACCAACTTCACACAAAGTCTCACCGTGCCCCCAGACACTACATGTTGCATTAAAGCCTCCACGTCTGTTTCCATGCCTTACATTACGATGCATTTCTCTGCACTGTTATTCTTGCACATATTTTTATACTTGACACTGTGAACATTTCGACACAATGGTGCATACTTCGCACATCCACAAACTGTACTGCTCCTGCATTTTAAAAACAGACATATTTTATGTATTCTTTCTGAACTGTATATGCTGTTTCTTCTTTTTTTTCATTGTAAACACTTCTATTTTTTCAATGTATGCTTTCTGGCTGCTTTTATTGTTATTGTTATGCATCAAAATACCCAGACAAATTTATTGTACGTCTAAATGTGAGCCCCCTTTTCAGACATGGGATACGTTACATTGGCTTCATCAATTTCTTAAAGTGACGGCATTCTGTCATTTAGACATAAATCACTTTTATGTTTATGGTCCTCCGCTTCATGCATACATACCCACAACAGTGACAGAGAGAGCTACAGCACACCCACCATATTTGTCATACACGCAAAATTGGATGGTACATGAAGTCCCAGAACGCATCTTAATGCACTAATAAACAAAAGCCTGAATCTAAATCTGGTTTGTGACAAAAGATTTAATTCTAGTATTATATATGACTGTATTCATAAAGTTCAGCGGAGGAAGAACATCTGAAAATGATCCAAATCACTTCATATGTTTTTTCATGTCAAATGTCCAGGTGAGGTCTGCTCTCAGTCCTCCTCCTGTGGCCTTGCTGTACTGGCTCGCACACCCTCACGTCATCACTTTTTGCCGTACTCGCAACCTTGTGGGCCGGAGCACACACTGCATCTCATCAGAGAATATTACCTAACACTCAGAGGACAACATTCATCAACGTCAGGTTGCTTTTGCCAACAGTGCATTTCTTTCTATGGATGCCCCGAGTCCATTTCAGTTGTTCCAACAGCACCGCAGGGTACGTTGTGCGACCTGTGATACTTTAGCAGCACACGCTGTATCTCTTTCAAGGTTCTTTAGTCTTTAGTTTCTGCTGATATGAAATAAATACATGTCAAATTCTTGTGTGTCCTGGTGTCAGTTTTACACCGCGAAGATCACTTGTTTTGTATAACTGAAGTTTCAAAAAAAAAAAAAACAAATTGCAAAAATACTGTGACGTCAGGTTAGCTATTTTTTGCCCTTGCTAACTCTATTTAAGAGAGTCATGTCCCCCATTAATACAAACTCCTTTAATGATGACAGTGCACAGCACACGGCATTTGCCAAAACCCAGATCTGAACCCAGCCCATACACAAATCAAAAACACTGCAAAGACAAAGTTAAAAGATTTGATTTGAAAAAGCTTTCTTATGCGTAGGAAATAACTAATTTAACAATGCCAATAAAATAAAACACAACACGGCACAGCAATGGCCGATCACAAGTCATTTTTACTGCGAGCCAAAAAGCCATTGGTGTGGAGGTGAAACTTACGCAGCAGTCAACTAACAACAAGTTGCACCTGAACATCTCAATATACCAAAATATCTGCCTTATCAATTAGTAACCAATATACTAAAACAACAACAAGAAGCATGCAAGCAGAGTCAGAACCAAAGAGAGATAACTTCATGTTTGAAAGTTACAACTGAAAATAATTAAACCCAAATGGAACCACGAACAAAGCTTGGTGAGCTTAAAAAGGCCTAAACTCAGTACTTGACCAATTGTTGGCATCCATTAGGTCCAGGTCAGCTTGCTGAACACTATGTGCCCCACTTTTAAAAAAATGTAAACAGTGTAGTTTCACTTATTACATTTACCGGAGACTGCAAAGTGAGAGGTGTAATGACATAATGAGAACTGAAACACAGGAGCTACAAACATTTTAGAGGAGGTGACAGTGTGGAGTTACATCTGAATCATTTTAAGGCAGGATGGGATTATTTCACATGAAAAAACACAGTTGTGAGTTTTTAGAGGTTTAACCAGTTACTGAAAAGGGACACAGATCAGTTTTACAACACTGTGCTTCCTGATGAACATGTTCATAAACTTCAACAGTTCAGAGTCAAAAATACCCGAGAAAATACAAACTTCTGTTCATGTAAATAGTCCCACATCTTAAAAAAACACCAAAACAGCCTTAAAGGTTCTGAAGTCTTGCGTATAAACAGACGAGTGAACTTATCACCTTCTTCCAGATGGAAAATCTGCAACAAATGCACCTTGTGTCAGCGGTTTCCAACATACACACTGTAGATATGCAATAGATGTATGCATAATACAACTCCAAACAAGCCTAAAGGCAGGTTGCTCATTAAGTTTCATGAGCAGGTACACTGCAACATAACCATAATGTTGAGTGGCAAGTCCACTTAGTTAAAAGTCCACATAGTTTGCAGGCATTGCATCACTTATTATATCAGTACATATGCAGGCATGGCATAAGTACAGCTCTGGGGGCTGTATGTTATTTAGAGCCTCTTAAGAACAACAGTCGTCCAAAAACACCCTCGGGAATTTACAATGATCCCACTATCTGAGAGAGTCACGTAAGAGCCACAGCCAACACACAAATGCAAGGGAAAATCACATTAGCCACTAGAAAGCCTTTTGATTTAAGCAGCACAAACACGTAAGCCCTGTCGAGGAGGACGGCATGCGTGCGCAAATCATGGCATCTGATTTATTGTTTGAAATTTAACTAGTGAGCTCCGTCCTTGGCATTTCGCGCACTGTAGGTGTAAATCTGAAATCTAAGTGTTCTGAACAAAAGGGATGGAAAGTGTTTGGACCATGATAAACAGAGGGGGCTTAAGTATGACTAAGATATTCAAGAAAGCCTTCCAGCCTATGCAAATGAGTTACATGGGGATTCTTTTGGAAGCACACGAGAGATGGAGATAGGAGATTAAAATACAGTACTCATTAAAAGAACATATGCGTTTCCATCGGAGAGTCACAAGAATGAATAGAGCTGTCACGTGTGAATTATGGTTACCACTGTTCATCAGCGTGAATGTTGCACTTGATTAGCATGGCATATGATTACGACTTCTTCATTGTGATCAACCACGACGAAGCGTGTTGTTTTCTCGCTACAAATCGTCCCTTTTTTCTGTCCTTTACAACTTTGCCCTTTCTTCTCGCTGATCAGGCAGCTAAAGGTCGACCTGGATCCCGATGTACACACACAGGTAGACCAAAGCCAATTTCAGATGTGTCAGTGGAACTGATGCTGCCAGCTTCCTGTGACAGCTTGAGTGGAACAGCCTCAGTCCTCATCTCAAAATCACCTCTGCTTACCGAGCGGAAACCGTTTGTCACATACGCCTGAAATGCACTGTCAAGCCCTGTCAGTGTACATCCATTATATTTATTACATCATGATTATTATTAGAATAGAATTAGAATTATTACTACTATTATGCAAAACTATGCACATGCTCCCCGAGTCCCAGAGATCCACCGAGCACTGCGCTTAAATTTTATAAATTCTATCTGTATCTTTAAATATAGCATTTTCTTGTTTTTATATTTGTTTACTTATTCATTTTAGGTATTTTTGAAGCAATGATTTGAGACAGAAGTTGACAAAATCAGACTAATCTATAGTGAAAGTCACTGGCAGATTCTATTAAATGTAGTGAAGCGATATCAGTTGATTGGAAGTTAACTTATGTTTGAAAAAGAAGAACAATAGGGGTTTGAAATACCACGTGGACATTGTATAATGCTAAAAGAATGAGGCTAAAACTAAATGTTCCAGTCAATACGTCAGCAGCATCCGCACAAGCTAATGATCCATGTAGGACACAGACATGGACAGACTGGCGAGTTCCTGTATTGCAGGGTAGAGCTAGTTAGTCTTATTATAAATGTTTCACCATTTAAGGGTACAAGAGCGATTCCTTTCTGGATGACAACTTAGCAGGGTGTTTGGCAAACATTACTCTGTCTCAGGCCATTGATGTCAACCTCTCCAAATCCGTTAAAGAGCCACTAACATTAGAATAACCTTTAATAGCATTAAGGACAGGCATCCACACAGAGAGGAAATACCAAAGAGTGGATTTAGTAGTCCTGAATGGGGATGTATTTGATGTCACCTGTAACCTCAAAAAGTGACGTGATTAGTGAATGACATGTTCCTTGGCCTTGGATTAAACACTCCAAGTGAAGACATTGTGCTTGTTAGTTTAATATGCTAACAGTTGCTAGTTAAAGGCCATTTCTTGCATTCTGTTCCTCAGTGTCTGCAAAGGTCCACAAATGTCCATGTGGTGCAATCTTCTTCATCTGCCTAAGTCCACGATTGTCTGTGTTGACCACTCTGCAGACCAGTGAATGCAGCCCACATGGACTGTCTTCACCTGTGTCAGGAAAGCAAATGGTGTGGTTTAGCATTACCTTCATCTTTACAAATCATTATTTAAACAGATGTAGTTACAGTGGGGATCGCTGGACTTGCTTTGATTGACTGGAGGTTCTTTTCGGTTTGTGCATGCTTGTGGCAAAACACAGTACGACGTTCTACATTCTCCAGAATCCTGTTTTATGTCCACCCACTGTGCTCTGCACACCACAGGAGTAATCACATTGACACGGTGCTAAAGCTCAATCTGTAACTAGCTGTAACTATCCTGTGCAAAGTCACAGCCTTTCAGAAACATCCTGGGGAGCCACATGTGTTTTTTTGTGTTTGATGTGAGGGGCAATAGCAGACTGATTCGAGTATGGATCGACCCACGTGCACTGTTTGCTTTTAAAGTAGGCTGTTGGTCAGCACACGAGAATGCAGAATACATGAATTGACCATAGGTTAGAGAATGAAAACACTATTTTTAATGAATGCCGTTTGGATGTGTGGAGAAATCCAAACATTGACTGGCCTGCTGTCCCTGGGGGTTGGTGAGCTATGTCTGCTCAACTGAGTGAATATCATGTAACCTCTTACAAAGCAAATGGTCTGCAGGTACATTTTGCTTTTCTGCCTTAGCTACAAAGGACTGTAACATGTATGTCTCACTCACACACACACACAGACTTGCTAATGGTGGCTGAGATGCTGTGCAAGGTCCTCGCCTGCCATCGGGAGTAACTTGGGGTTCAGTGTCTTGGCCAAGGACGCTTCACGTGGAGGGGCTGGAAGCTGAACCGCAAACATTGCGATTCGTGGACAACCCATGGAGCTACAGCTGCCTGTAATAAATTGGCTTGCTCTTTTTTTTTTTTTTTTTTGCCTTGCTTTGCATTTCCTAGATGGATGCAAACTGTATTTATTAGTTTCACCTCCCCCACCAATGCTCGACAACATTTTGCATGCTGCTTTCCCTCCTTATTTAATTTCTGCATTCCGGGATCATTGAAATAAAACTTGTCAATTTAATTGGATCCTGACAGCACCCTCCAAACCTCAGGCTGAGAGCCTACTAACTGCACTGAAGTCGTTCCCCAGACTTAAAAGAAGAGGGTTACTGAGACAAGCACAAAGTAAACTTTAAAGCGTGCAGTAATGTATGCGGGCCCCTCTGTATTTGATGCTGCTCTGTTGCATTAAGATCCATCCCTCAATGCCCATATTTAATGTGTCGACTTGGAGCTTTTCTGTGGCGGAGGGCTGCTGCAGAGCATGGCGGGTGTCACGGGGGAGCTGTGATCACACAGTCGCACTACAAAAAGCATTCTGCATTGTCCCCGGAGGAGCTCATTCAGCGTATTCCTGCATAATTACCTCAAAGTGATTACAGAAATCAATGGAGTACTGTCACTGCTTAGGGCACTTTATCCAAAGCCTTGGATAATCACAGTATACATATCTGTCCAGCTTGCTCGCACAAGATTTTGTAAACACTCAACAACATGCTCAACACACTACGAATCATGCACACATTTGTACTCCTGCAACCTGTTGCCCTGAGCACTCCTTGTGCCTCACATGGTTATTGGAAGTGTAAGACTGGGAGTATTTGCAGCATTTTATGAAGCCCTGGAGACAAGTGTCAGGATGCATCTCTCCATGAAACCAACAGCATTTTTTTTTTTTTTTTTTTATGAGATTTGGTACTGGAGATAATGTCTGAGAGCAGAGAGTGTGCTAAATCATCTATCCTGGGGCCCAGTTGGCAAAAAAAAAAAACACTCAAGTTGCTTCCTTCTCAGGAGCACACGCGGCACAGTGGCAAACCAAATACACCTGATGGTTCTTTAATTTTTCATGCTGTTGTGTTTACTATAAAATAAAGTAAGCCCAGGAGCAAAGTGTGACCTTGAGAGAATATGCTCAGTGTGTGTGTGTGAGAAAGTGTGTCTGTGTCTAACTCAGCCCATGTCCTGAGTCTGCAAATGCGTTAAAATCTCTTTCCTTTCCTGTGCCGCATGGAACTCAAACACACATGACAGAATGAACCAAACTGCAATATTGTGTGTGTTGCGCAGTACAAGAGTTGAAAGGTGCAATCTGTGATCAAGAAATCAGCAAGTGTGTCAATCATGTGTTTATTCTGTTTTCCCTCTCCTCAAGTGTGTTACTTTAAATGGACTCTTTGCTGATGCAAGGCATATCGATTCAAAGTAACTGCTTCAATAACAAGCAGTTTGGGGAAGGCTTTGAAATGTTTGTTACCTTCCCTGACCCTTTCCGACGATCGCAAACAACGTCAGACAAGAGAAATCTGCTCTGCACACGTGTACATTGTGTCAGCTTGCGTTGCGCGCCTTTTTGTGAGAGATTTACCGCGTACGCCGTGTCCGGACGGTGCAGCTTTTAACTTCTCCAACCTGTCCTGTCCTTGAAAAAGTGAGGCACATTAAGGCACAATGCATCAGGATGACAAAAAAGCTGGGCAACAAATTCAAAAAATATCCACAAATCCATCAGGAGCAATGCGGGTACGCACACGCAAGGTCGTAAGAGATATTTTCTATGTCAGCATCAACACAAAACCAATTGCGATGCACATTAATGATAATACAGGTAGTTTGGTCTGTGAAAAATAGAAATAGTCTGTCGAGATAAGTACAAAATATACTTTTTCCCCCTGCTTTAAACCAATGAATTAAAAATAAAATAAAAATACAGCCACATAACTTCATGGTGTGACAGCACGGTGCTATTTAGACTAAGATACATGACTGTATTTTACTCTGTTTTCTTTTTTTCCTGAAACATTCACACACTGGTTCATGCTTTTCGTTTTCACAGCTTTTCAAGGTTTGGAAGTCGCGGCCACTCAAACTGGTGAAATTGCTGGTTGACAATGCTAACAAGTGAGAAGTGCCAGCACTAGTTTTTACCAAAATTGCTAATAAAAACATGAAGCCAAAGAAAAGCTCTGCTTTGAGACGAATGAAACATAGAGGAAAGTAAGAGTAAATAAGAAAGGAAACATCCAGGATTTCCATTCAGAGCTTGCCAACCTCTCCGCTCAGCCCTCCCACTAGCTGCTTTTACTACAGGGTGCTGACGGTAATATATAAAAATGAACATGCCCACTGATAGCTGAAGGCGCTCGTAGCGATGCTTTTCAGTAAAAACATCACTGTGAAATTGGATCATTCATTTATTGTATGCGTGTATCATCTGCACGCAAAATTTAGTTTTAGGACGACATAACCCGGTTATCTCTCCCATATTACATCCCCATTATTCCATTACAACCCATTTGCGAACACCTATTCATTTGGTAGATATGACTAACTTTGCATTCACAATAATGTGACACTTGTCAGGGCGTCCATTCATAAAATGAAGGTTTTCGCCTCAAGCACTGACAGTGTCACTAATGCTGCAATGTGTTTGATCTACGATAATGACTCCGAGGTTGATTGTGTTGGGCCTGTCAAGGACTTCTCACAACACGTTTAGAGCAGAGGTCAAAACCATAATTGGAATTGAGGAGGCTGAAAGGCTTGGTGTAATACACTAACCTTGGGCGGAAGAAAAAAAAAAAACTGCAGCGGAGATGGTTGGGAATCTGAACAAGTAGGAACGTAGAAACAAAGAGAGAAAATATAACACAGGTCTTGATTGTTGATCATGTGTTTGTACAGCTAAAGAAACAAATCCAGTATGATATCAGCAATTTTAGGTATTTTTAAATGTTGTCCCATTAAACCCTTATAATCAATATTCCTTATGATCCCGTAGAATTTCCAGTCATTCATTGCCTTTTTCCAGCACAGTACCTCCCTATATTGTAGCGCTGGATTCAAATCGTCTTTACATGCACAGTGAGTTCACAGGAAATGCTGCATGTGTGTATCCAGTGTTTCTGTTTTTTAATTCTACGATACTCGCATTTTTAATGCCATATCATTGTTGTTTTAAGTTGCAGATAATTAAATGCTAACTGAATTTCAGGCAGATATTTGAGCACATATCAAGGAGGGAACGAGAGTGCTTGACGACTGAATTGCAGCTGAAGGTTTTCTGCTTGCAAAAGTCAAGTGGCTTCTGGCACATTGTGGTTTGTCAAAAGACCCGCAGACTAAAAATATTCACTGTACAAGGTTGCATAATGATGTGGATTGATCTATTCAAAGAAGAAGGAAAAAAAAGAGAAATATCAATCTTGTTAAAAATATCTCTGACTTGTTCATGTTGAAACGTGGGACATGAGACCACATCGCCTGAGATAAGTGCACACGTTTGCCATTATCAGATTATTCTTGCTATAGATCAAGTAAATGGGCAATTTTCCAAACTGGTTCATTTGTCTCTAAATTATTGCTGCAATTATTGCTCAGGAGATCTTAGGGAATTAACACGAGTCACAAGTTTGTATTTGGTGCCCGGCCACATCTCAAATACGGTATAGTTTGTTGACCTCTTGGGTTTTGCAGTGTATTACATTTATAGTTAACAATGCTGCCTGCAATAGTGAGATCTTGTAAACTGTATACATTTAGAACTTAAATCATTTCTTGGCAACACACTTTCCTCTCTAATGCTTCACCATTTGTTCTCTTCCATCGGACTCTCAGTTCCCAGCTAATGCACGGGGTAAGTGATGATGGCGACTTGACAAACAGCTCCTGATATTGCGAAAGTGCACTTTGTCATTTTACGCGACACCTTACGAACACTCTCTTTGTTATCTGCTGCTACGACCCAGGTGCATTATTTTAACCTGCCGTTAATTGAATTCATAAAAGTATTTCACTTTGAAATGTAGAACACATTGTGCCTCGGCTTTCCCCCCCTCCGAGCAAAATTATTAACATGATTTAGTGTAAGTCTATTTTTTTTTGCCTGTTTGGGGAGTATTAACAGTGAGCTGTGCTGAAGGGGATGCTATTACTCTGCCTCCTTTCTGCGAGGGCCAACGGAGCAGGATTATATGATCAAATTCTTCAACCTTCACTTATAGTACACATCCGTCAAGAACATTTGCTTTGGATTTCTAAAAATCTATAATTCCTGACAGGTACAAAGGGAAATGGCACAAAAACACAAAAGAAAACACCCTTGAAAACAGGTGAAATGCCATTTAACCGCATGTGTTGCACGGTAACGCTGGGAGACCGCTGCGATGTGTCTCCGAGGTATTGTTTGGAAGTTTCATAACGGCTTTTTGTCGGACTGGAAAGAAAACTAGTGAACAATGTGGAACCTAGTTGATGGAGAGGCTCTAGATTGAATTCGTTTTCTCAAAACCTGGACGTGTTTCAGAAGAATACGTTGCACAAGAAGCTGGGTGAATGTGATAAACACAGAGTCTGTCAAATCACATGTCGAACAAGCTGTGCAGAATCAGACGAACCAAATCGTTTTGTTTTCCTGACAATCTGTTATATTGTTTTGATAATTTATTCTAGCCGCCACATACTAAAGCTCTGAATAACACTTTGAACATACTGTATATGTTAACGGTAGAGTGTCCTTGTGTTTCCTTTGTTGAGCAGCTGGAGCGTCCCCCCTGTTTTAGAGTGTGTCCCATAGTTGAACCTGTCTCTAATCTCCCTCGAGAAATAGGATTGAAATTTTTTTCTCTATAGGTAAATAAAAGGCAAAGTATTCACATTATTACAATTCCATTAAACCCCACCAGGGAACAGAAGACGGGACGGTTATTTAAGGTTTATTTACCGAGCTGCTGGAGGATGAGCACAATCTCATTTACCTAATATTCCGTATTTTCTTTACTCAGTCATTGCAATGCAGAAGGTTATGTGTCACCTTTGTGTTTACAGCATGTTTTAGATGTCACCAAATGGTCAAAAAATGCATACAACACAAGCGTAACATGCATGCATACAACACAGAGTATCAGCATGGGAAAGGAGAGTAGAGAGAGGGCAGGAAAGACATGAGGATAACAACATGCAAGGACACCTTAAAGGAAGGCTGGCCTATGAAAGTGGGTTTTTACCATTTTTTTTTAAAAGACTCCACAGAGTCAGCAGATCTAATGGCAGTAGGCAGATTGTTCCAGAGCTTAGGAGCAACAACCTCAAAAGCACGATCACCTCTAGATTTAAAAGAGAGTGAGGAATAACCAAGAGGCCTTGATCGTTGGATCGGAGAGGTCGGCTGGCAGAGTAAGGTTTTAATAATTCAGATATATATATATGGGGGATAGGCCATGAAGGGCCTTATAGGTAATTAACAATACTTTAAAGTTCATTCTGAATTTTATTGGGAGCCAGTGAAGGGAGGCCAGGATTGGAGTGATGTGGGAGTTACAGCTGGTTTTTGTTGTCTTGCTGCAGAGTTTTGAACTTGTTGAAGACGAGCTATGGAGGAGTGCGTTATGCCAGTGAGCGGGGAGTTACGGTAATCTAAGCGTGAGAAAATGAAGGAATGTACCAAGAGATGACAGAATACGTAATACTAAGAGGAGATTAAACAGGGTTGGGCATCAGTAGGTGTCATTGTTACACATGGCTTTAAAGCAGGGAGCGGCCATGTTGATAAGAACTTCACGTAAATAGAGGCTTTCATTGTCACCTTGTGTTGCACATGATATATGAATTACTAAATTATGCAGCAGAATGTTAAAAAAAATAGTAATAATAATTTCATTATGTAATAAATGCAATGTTTACTTTACTTCAAACGGTGCCTTTACTTGAACATCAATTCCGTAAAATAAACAAAGTCAAGAAAAGGTCCACTTCTCAGCTGCTCAGTCAGTCCAACAAAACAAGAGTGTGTCTTCCACTGATTGTCAAAAGGCTATTTGCAATTAAATAATCAGAGGCTGTTATTAGCAAAACATTCCATCAACTTAAAATAGCAAAGTGGCTGCCTAAAGTGACACAAAAGCACTTCTACATGGTATTTCTGAGAAGATTCAAACTTGAACAGTCCCATCGGCCATTCATCCCTACACTCCATTATGACCAATAACAACGTTTCCTGACTTAGTGCCACAACTGGTGCCAGAATATACGAGGTGTGTCAGAAAAGTTCCAGGACTGGTGTCACAAAAGATACATTTCAAACCCAAACTACAAACTACGAGTTTTTCCCTTCAGATGATCAACCAGCGCGTCTACAAAGAGATCCTGCGGCGTTTGTTTTGTTCAATAAGAAGAACATCGCTGTGCTGGACCAACCTCCCTACTCACCCCACCTGGCTCCGTGGGATTTTTTTTCCTCTTCCCCAAGCTCAAGGGGGTCATCAAGGGGACCCGATTTTGAAGACGTGGACGACATCAAGATGGCTGTGACGACGGAGCTGTGGAGGATCCTGGAAGAATCCTTCCAGGAGTGCATGGCGGCGTGGCAGAGAAGGCTGGAAAGTGTGTTAGACTCCAGGGGGATTTCTTTGAAGAGGAAAACTTGTAGTTTGGATTTGAAATATATCTTTTGTGACACCAGTCCTGAAACTTTTCTGACACACCTCGTGTAGCAGAGATATTTTTCACCTCCGTTTGGTTATGATTAGACACAAAAACAAGGGAAAATAGGTGTTTGTGTTAAAATAGAGGAGGTCATGGTTACAGTAATAAGCGTGTTATGATGAAAAATGTTGATTTTCAGTTTGAAATAGGAATCCAGTAACAATCTCCCTTCTGGAAACGTCCAGTGTTTTATTGACCCATCCATCCAGCCCATCCTCCTCCCTCCACAAACTTTGTGGCTGTTTAAGGATAAACACGTTTCCGCTAAAAGACTGCTACATTTGCTGTTTTGCTTTTGGTTTTTTTTGTTTATTTTTAATTGGCACTTCATGTCTTAATCAATCAGAGTCAAGCCAGCTTTTTTTTTTTATGGTCGCCCAAAAACCTCCAGTAGGTACTTTTTTCCTCCCTTAAAAACGTCCCTGAAAGAGTTTCCACAGGGACGAGTAGGCCGCCCTAAAATGACCCACGAAGCTCTGCAGTGCAAAACAACCTTATGTCACCTCACTTCCTCCTTTTGCCCCTGTCATAATTACTCCAGGCCCTTGCTGGCAAAATGAAACTTTGAGCCATAATAACCTGCTTGCACAAACAACAAATGGGGTTGTTTTTTTTATGTTTTTTTTGTTTTTGTTTTTTTTTTAGGGCAGGACAGTCTCTTTCTGCTGCTGCATTACTGTGAGTATGACAGCATATATTTTCACTTCTCAAATGTGTTTTTGGGAGAGAGAGAGAGAGAGAGAAAAAAATCAATGTTTTGCAAACTTTGACAGTAGCAGGTTGGTAAAAGTGTGAGAATTACTGTCAGCAAAACACCTCTGGAGGATGCAGTCTGCAGATTTGCAAGACAATCATGATATTCAAAAGGCAGAGGCGGCGAAGGAGAGCCTATATACATTTAAAGCAACACATGCTCAGCAAAGTCTTGCGGTAAACTAAATATACAATTGGCTATGGCCGCATGAAATCTGCCCGAGTTTATTTGTATCAAAAGAAGTGTGCCGCTGCTTGACTGACTGATGATTACCTTTAATGCTTGAGTAAGCGCTATGACTGACTGCCTACTGCAGGTCTCAACATTTTGCACCTCGGGGGTGGTCTTTGAATTTCAGATGGCTGACAGTGAAATTGAACCGTTTGAAACGTAAACAAGATTAGATCATTTTTCTTCTTCAAAAAGAAAAGCAAAGATACCCCCCTGTCCATTCTCCTCTGCTGTTTGTGCAGCGATAACATGTGATTGATATTGATCGTCTGATTATTTAATGATGTTACCTCGCTGGTACGACATGGTGAGGGTGTGCAGTTCACATAACTTGCTGAGAAGCGAGAAGAAAGGAAAAGGTAGATAGACGCATATAAAAATAGATTTTTCAGCTCATAGTATATGTATAGTTGCTCGCTCAAGTAATGCTTGCTGAGAGTAATTCTTAATAGGATAAATTTGATATACGTTTCTTAGAGATACAGTAATGTCAATATGTGTCATGCATTAGTGTGCACCTCTATTGCAGCTCCTTTCATTTGTAATCAGCAAAACAAACATTCATCCGAGGCCTACATTCATTTACATACACATGTCATTACTTAACCACCTTCTGACAAAGGGTCACCGCGATGTTTAATAAAACTTTCGCGACAGAGCATCATGCAGTGCCAAAAATACTTCACTCGCGTTGCACCCTTTCCATCACAACAAAAGAGGCTAAGCAGAATCCAAAGAGCTAAGCCTTTTTTTGGTTCAGTGGTGCCGAATCTCCAGCTGTGGAGCTTCTGTTCTAAAAATAATGTGTGCATACATAAATACGAACTCAACCTTTTGTCAGAGACACTATCTTTATTTTAGTCTTTGCTTGTTTATCTGTCAGTTACTAAGCAAGATGAGTCACTGCTGGTTTTGTCTCCATCTCCCCTGGTTCTACAATCTAAACAGCACTCACCAAAAACAAAGACTGGATACGTTTCTGTCTCTGTGCGCCGTTTTAGCTGCTGAGGCTTTGTCTTGTATTAATTTGTGATTTGTATCACAGTGGACCATAGGATATTTATTTATTTATTTTTTCAAATGAAGAGTATGGTATTAAAATAAAGCATTTAGCTGCATGATGCTTGCTACATGAAAAAAAAAATGCATGTAATATTTACCATTTAACAATATTACCATGACAAAGCACCTAAAGAGGCTTCACACGCATGCTTCCATGCTTAAAATCCACTGATCTCTCTCTCATGACCTCCCTTGTAGCATTTTGTGGATGCAATCTTAACTGACAAGCTCAACTGTTTTGCATGCAGGGTGGAAACATTAAAGACTGAGTTAATCCTCTCTGATTCCCTGCTGCTGTCACTCACACAGTCTGGGTAAAAGCCACAAAATGTTCCCGAATCAAATAACTTCGCGTTATACCTTTGATCCAGCGTGTAATTTAAGACTAAAATACGGTAATGTGCCATCATTTGAAAGGATTTCAATTGTTTTCGTGGTAATCACCTTAGAGATTAAAAGGGGAGGGGGGGGAGACGGATAATGTAGGGAGCCTTACACTAGAACCAAGAGCCAATTAGAAAACAGGGATGTTTTGCCTGCAGCACGAGAAAGATAATTTCCTTACAGCGTAAGGTTGAACTGCCTGCAACTTTAGGGAGGCATTTTTGTGGTTCAAAAACATAAGAAAAAAGGAGGAGAAGGCGGAGGAGGAAGAAAAAGCAGAAAGCTGACAGGGTGCGTTTGCAGCAGTGCTCCTCGCTGAGCTCTAGATGTGATCAAGGTGAACGTTTCAAAGTTCCACTTGATTATTGTGTTGGTCATTAATCTGATGATTATTCATTTGAAATCAGTTGGGAGCAACTTCCAAATTAATTTGCCAGCAGCACTCTGTTGCAGCTCATTAGCATATCATGTTCCATTTCTTGCCAAATAAACTTGTCCAATAAAAAGATAACAAGCCTGTGTACATGCAAACGCCCCAGTGTGATTTTGGAACCTGTACAGTAACGGAATAAAGAATGTTAGCTTGAAAAAAGGACTTGAGGATGGTGAAAATACACAAAAATGCACTTAATTTCACAGTTGCAGTAAAATCTATACAATAAGAATGATGAAATGCATAATGGCACTAATCATAACTGTATCTAAGAAGTGGAGATAATGCTCGGGCCATAAAATGGATTTCTTGCTACTTTGTTCATTGTGAACTAAATTTGATTCACTGTATGGAAATATAGATGTTTAACTTTGTGTGCTTCATCATGAAACATTACTTTTGTGCTTCTTTTTGCACAGCGATGCTCTCTGACCTTATGCAGCAATTACACGCAAGTGATCAAAAGTAATCTGAAATCTGACATGATTCTTATTTAATCCTCTCCCTTTAAGATCAAAACCGTTATTGTTCTCCATGAATGAGCAGACAGTGTAGGACGCATATTGCTATTTTTGTAACACTTCTGTTGCTTTGCTCATTTTTTATTTTTATTTTTTTTCCTTCTCTCTTTGAATGCGGACTCCACCCAGCGCTGCTGTTATTTATTAATCTGTCCATAACCTGACTGCTGTGAGCAAATTCTTCTCATAGTCATAAATTTAATGATCTGTCAGATCAAAAGGCTAAATCCATGCCGCCTTCACTTGTTTACAAATTGTCTGCGGGTTGATGTGCAAATAAATCAAAGCGAGAGATAACGTCAACGTGATGTACGCCATGTGCTGCTCGATATATCTTATAAAGTCGATTATTCAGCATCGGATTAGAAAAGGACACAGACAAGCATCTTTACATCTGTGTGACATTTAAGTGAGCTATATCTCAGGGTGAATGCACATTTCTGCTCAAAATGTTTGTGGCGTAGCTATTCTATACATGTTTGTTTCGTTTATTACTCGTATTTACAATTTGCATTTCAGTTGTTCGTGTTTCTGGTGGACGTCGTGTTGGATTGCAGTATCTTTGCTCTTTTATGTATTTGTTTTAACTTTTTGAGAAACTGCTATTTGCTTTCTGTTTAAACATGGATGAGAAGATTGATGCATCATTTCTGCACAGTAAATAGGAAGCTAGAGTTGGCAGCCGGTCAGTTTAGCTGAAAATGAGGACTGGTGACAGGAGGAAATTGCTTGCCTGGCCAAGGCACTCTCACCAAAATATCTAATAGCTACAGTGGTCCACAGAGCAAAAACAGAGTTAGTTAGTTTCACAATTTTGGCTGTAAAAATTTAGGATGACTATGTTTTTGTTTTTGGGTTTCTTGCCTGTTCTTTCCTTCTTGTCCGTGTCATGTGACTTAAGTGTCACATCATATCACCCACGTAAGAAAAATAACAACAGTTTTGAGTCTTGTGGTTTTGTTTTATGGCATTATTTGCAGTTTACTTTTGTTTTCTGTCGCTTTGTTTGGTCGCCGTTTCTTCTTACGCTACGAAAGTATCTGGTTAAACTTCAGCAGTTTAAAAACTACTTCGTAAGGTTTAGGAAAAGATTGTGGTTTGGGTCAAAATGCACCAATTAATCACTTTTCAGTTATTGTTTGCTTTCATTTTCTGTAGCTGTATGCTTTTGTTTGTTCTAAAGAAATACATGGTTAGGTTTAGGCACCAAAACTGCTTAGTTAAGTTTAGGAAAAGATTGTGGTTTGGGTTAAAATACACCCATTCCAATGCTTTTGCATTCATACGTTTTGCATTGTAGACCAACTCAGCTATGACACATTTTTTGGTGAAACTGGGCTAATCTGACTTTACACACAAAATCTACTAACCAGAGCCTCTGAAGTTCATAGATTAAATTATTTATGATATTTGTGAAGAAAACCTAGAGGTAAAATGGCACAGGTGCTCAGTGATGGATCATGTAAATTTTAGACAAAGCCAGGTTTGCTTCTTCCTCATTTCCAGTCTATATACGAAGCACAGCTTACCATCTCGTAGTTTTATCTGTATAGTTGGTGTAAAGACACATGATTCCAATCTTGTCTTCTCATCTCAGCCTCTCAGTCTCTTTCCATGACATCAAACTGCTTTTATTAAGTCAGTACTATTGACGTACAATGGATAGTTTGGGGTATTTTGCTCAATAAAGTCCACTACTTTGGTACGTCATTTATTGTAAAACCCTCCTGAAAAGCTCCGTCTTATCACCATAGATAACCACATGTAGCCATCAACATTATTTATTTTTTTTACAAATCGCAGCTCTTCTCAAACAGCATTTTCTGGCAGTGAAAATGAGGTTCCAATAATTCTATTTTCCCAAAGCTCTGCTAAGGGATGTCTAATGGACAGTTACGTCCAAAACCAGAAGCAGTGAATGGCAGACTCAGTGACTCCACCTGACATTTGTTTTGTTAAGGTCAGATCTATAATTTTAATGACCTTTACTTAATCGTCATATTTAGTGAAAGACCAATCTCCTTCGAACAAAGGTATGTACAGCACTGTGGACAAGCAACAGCATGCGTTGCTCAGGGGATGGACCATTTATCCTCTCTCAGCTCTTTCTCCCTTGTGGATGGTGCATCTTCCCTCCCATTCAGTCTCAACCATGAAGAGTATCCCACAAATGCAGAACTGGTTCCGTTGAGGCTCCCAAATTTGAACCGTTTTGTGGAATTCCATCCAAAAAAAAAAAAAAAAAAGATGTTTGGAACCCAAACAGAGAAAGTCATCGGTGGGTCTCATTGAAAATGGGATAACACTGGAAAAACTCTGTGAATAAATACAATTTAAAACCATTCTTCGTGCATGTACTGCATGTACCACTGGCTGTTAACTGTTGCTGTCTGCTTGCTTTTCCCACAATACATTGATGGAAATGTGGGCAGGTTTGTAAGGCGGCACTCTGGTTCCATGAGTACAGAATTTACCCAGTTCCAGCAGCAGAACTTTGCCTGTGGAAAAGCAGCAACAGAAAGGTGAAAGTCCTTGACAAATCCAACTTGCCCTTAACACTTAATTTTTACTATCAACAGTTACCTCCCATAAAACATCTACAGCTGCAGCCACGCTAATGAAAGTTTATTTAATACGCATGTTTTATGGCGCTCATCCAAGTTGTTTCCTCCTGACTAGATCCTCGCTCGTGTTGTATTTACTCTCAGATGTACGTCGCTTTGGATAAAAGCTTCTGATAAATGAAACTGTAGAGTTGTACGCATACATCATTCACGGCTGGGTGTGAAACTGTTTATGGATGTGTTCTGGAGGTGTGAAAGAACAGTGTGTTGATGATAAAGTTTAATTCCTGGTTTATAAAAATAACACACTAATTCTGTCATTCCTCTGGAAGTTTTAATGACATCTCATGTTCTTCATGAGCAGATGGAGTTTGTTCTGTTGTCATAGTGAGCGAAAAAAAAAAAAGTATATATATCTAACATTAATAGATATGACAAAGCTTCATATTTATATACGTTCATGATGTAAAATGTATACATACATACGATATAATTATAGCTGTGCTCTACTATACTGGGGATCACTGATTTTGAATTTATACAACAGATACAGGTACAGCTACTTTAGTTGTGGACAAATCCATCAGTAAACACTATAAAATACTGTACAATACTATTATATCTTCTATAAACCAACTACAATCATCTTCTAATTTTTCAGCACAATATAATGTATAAAACTACACCTCAACAATGTGTCTCTGTATAATGCTCATTGCTTATCCTTTAATTTTAATTTAAGGCTGCATTTTCTCTTCGGTATCAAATCACTAAGGGTTAATCAAAAGTATAGCCCTGATTAGCAGTTGCCGATAGGGTGACGATAGATGCTGCTGCAAGGCAAACAAGCATGCTCAGTCATCGTTCCTGCAAATTAACAAGTGAAGCAACATCTGATTGCTTTTTCAATCTGCTTTTCTGTCTTGTGATCTCGCTGCACTGCTCCATAACAGCCTAACTTCCTCCCAGGGCCGGCAAAGTTTGAAGCAACTTCTTTGAAACGTCTAAATGTAGACTCGCCCAAACATGCATCATCTTCATTGACCTTTAAAGACAAATCCTTCTGAGTCTTCGACGCAGAGAAGTGGTTCAATAGTCCCTCGGAGAGTGTGTCTCATGATGGGCGAAATCAATAACCAGTTTTCGCACAACATTCATCTTGGTGTTTACGTTTGCCTAATCAGCAATAGAAAAATCACTGACACTCTGTTCAACTCTCGTAGGCCCCACTCAGTAATAATACTGTGTGCTAATGCTAATCTGTTATCTCGTGTGCTCTGGCATTTTCCACTGCAGAGTGCTTGTTAATTGGTTGTGCTGCCCTGATGTTTGCTTATTAAAGCTAAAGCTTTGGTCTTCCATCTCTTCTTCATGTCTTTAATTCTCCCAGACCCTCTAACACACTTTGTAATTACCATATTTGCGCAGCACTGTTATGAGCCTGTTATGCAATCATCATTTTGGATTCTCTATTTCTTCAAGGCATGGACACTGCAAATACTGAGGCTATAATAATTACTGATCTCCATGTCGTCGCTCCACCTTCATGTATATTCACACACACATGCAGGTCATGTCTTTACGCTGCAGTGCACAAACCATGTATTTGGTAATTACTTCAAGTATTGTATAAGAAATTGGATTCCACTCATTAATTTCCTACATGCTCCTAGCTGTTATTTCACATCAGACAGACGTTTAAAGGAGAAAACTTGCCTGGTGCATATAAAAATTCGGAATAAAAACCCTCATGTTCCTAATTTTCTCCAGTGCATGTGTTCCCTGAAAAGTAGCATTCAAACAGGAGGTGTCAGAGGCATCAGCCTCACCAGGACTTGTTGACAACAGACAAAATTGAACAAGGAGGAAAACATGATTGGAAGCATCAATGCTGCAGACAGAAAAACAAAAGCCATTATTGAGAATGATACTGCAGGACTGTCTGCACACCCAGGGATGGGAAAACACATTTGACCTGACAGAGTTGCAGCGAGACCGCCTCATTTGCATGCGAGCTCAAAACTATGATTCACATTTTAACTTGTTTATCTTTATCTACACCGCTATATCTTCTGATCTGTTTGCGGCTGTGCCATCAGCGTCAAGCCCTTCAGAGATGTCAGCATGAGGAACCACTAGATTCCAGTTTTCAATCAGTTCTTAATCATTAGCGTGAGCAGTGGATCAGTGATCTGTCTCCTCATGCATCCTAAATGGCTCCAGAGCCACACATGATCGATGCCTCCTGCTCTGTTCCTGTCGCAGAGGCTGAGCAAAGGTAATAACCAGACCATGACCCTCTCAAAGGCATTTTCCTTTTGTCTTGAACACCTTCTAATTCCACAAACATTCAGACCTAAACAGCAACACGCATAGGAAAGAAATACAGTACATTGAAAAACATACGCCCCTGTCCTCCGGCAAAACGGAGCTGTGAGTCAGCTATTGGAAATGTGGCAACTAAGGCAAGCACTTGATATGCAGGCATCTGCTGTGTGGCTTATCTCCACTGCTCAACTGTGCACAGCAATTGCTGCTTGGCTGGCCCTGCAAAAAAGCTTTTCTCTTTTCTTTTTTCTCTCCTTCCTTTACTCATTCTCTCTGCCCTCTCTCCCAGTTTTGGTTGTTCTCTGGTTGCCTTTGGCTTCGTTGCTCTTAATTGCGATTTTGGAAAGACATTATAAGAATCATTTCCAATTATGTCAATTGCAATCAAATGGATGATTTAACCTTAATGCGAAAGATGGTCCAGTGCCATTCCAAATTATGTTAGCGTTCAGGCAGTGTCGCTGATAGGAGAATGAGGGTAGGATGGAAAGCATCCAGAGAGGAGAAAAACAACTTCCTAATCTGTTTTTACAACAACAATATGACTAAAACACCAAGGTAATCTAAAACCAGACATCAAGGCCAAATTATCCCTCAGTGCAGTGTATCTCAGTGAGATAGGGCTTCATAAAGGCAGGAGGAGATGCAGACTTAGGTGACTTTCACACTGTTGCATTGTTTTCATATTGTCATTTTATACATGCTGTTATAAAAATATCAGTCACAGGCACTAAATGGGGCCCAGATGGGAAATATGTTTATATGCATTTACTGAATCATATCCCCTCTTTCAGTTATTGTTTCCCAGCTCATTGTTAACCATTTAAAGTTAAGACGTAACATTTAAAGGTGAAATTTGTTTCATCCAGTATATTTATAGATTGCTTCCTTTTTGCAAGAATCAACAAAAGAAGTTACATAATGATTTTCAAGATGTATCCTTAAAGTCCCTCACTAGCCATCAATTAAATCTGAAAATCTCATTTTATTTTTTCTTCTTCCTATGAATACAACTCCTTCAGGCCTTAAGAGGACTTAAATGCAACTCTATATTGTTGCCTCCTTTAGAAAGCATGTTGAGGTTAATTGATGATTCTAAATTGTCCGTAGGTGTGAATGTGAGTGTACTTGGTTGTCTGTCTCTAAGTGTAGTCCTGTGATAGACTGGTGACCAGTCCAGAGTGTCCCCTGCCTTCACCCTAAGTCGGTTGGGATAGGTTCCAGCCCCCTCGCGACCCTAGTGAGGATTAAGCGGTGTATAGATAATGGATGGATGGATGGATGGATGGATGAAAAACTGACTGAAGAATTATAATGGTACAGAAAGCACCACCTCGCAGGCTGATGGGATTGGTTCTTTAGGTTTGTTACATATGAAATCACAACTGTTTGAATCCATGTTTTCGAGACTGTAGCCATGACGTTGGCTTCCTGCTTATTTCACCCATGATATTTCATCTAGCACATAAAAAACACCATATGGATATGTTAACAAGATCAACAAATCGATTTTCATCTGAGTGATTTGGCACCTGTGGTTACCATGGGGATTGTTGACAGGTAATACTAGAGCAAAAGAGAAATGTTTTGTATTTGATATCAGATCACTTATTTGGAATTGAAACCAGACTTGGCGCAAGTAGTTTTCCTCACAACAACTGGATACAGTAAACATAGCTATGGATGTTTCTTTAATCACCTACTGCCTAATATGAACCAAGTCTGTTCTTGACACATTTTGCCACTGCCATTAAAAAATAGCAGTAATTACTAGAATGTAAATGCATCAAATGGATATCACAGAAAATGCTGATAATAGAATATAATAAATTGTGTCAAAATGGGGTTTGACTTCATAAAAATCCTGAGGATTCTAACTTTAATGACCTAGTTAACACTACATATATTATGAAATCCAAATCAGAGGACAAAAATGAACAGCCAGCGATAAAATTCATGCTTCAAGTTGGTTTGCAGCTGCACATCATTTATAGTCCGGCTTTTACTCATTAGGAGAATATAATGAAATAAGTACTTGATAAGTGCATGTAGTCTTTGGCTCTCCTTCTTTGATGGTGTGAGCATCAGAGCACCAGTTCTTTCATCCCATTGTGCATTCATGGAGCAGATCTGAAATGTCACTGGGAGTGTAAGGAATGATCCAGCTCAGGCAGTGGCTCAAATGAGAGATTAAAATATTAAAGTGAAGAAAAGAGTTTAAGGTTTCCCCTGCATGGATAAGAAATGGTAAATATCCGGAGGAATCTGTGAAAATCTTCACCAGATTTGTAGAGTACATTGAATCCGCTAATTAAAAGAATTCAGACCATAAGCAAACATCATTTCTGAGGACACAGTGTGCTCCGGTCCTGTGCAGCGTTTGATAATCCACATGTCTGCGGACTTAACGTCTGTTATATGGACTCAACGACAACTCACTTTAATCAAGCTGTATTAAGTTAGACATGAAAGAGCTCAAATCAGAAATGTACTAAAAATTACTAAGTAATTGTTCTGCACTTGACAGCATTTGACAGAATGAAAGGACGCCATAATGCTTATAATTGTCCTTTGGCACGAGATACAAAAGGTAATTATTGTAAAGGAACTCCAGGGAAGTGATGAAGAGCCGGTCGTGACATTTTGATGAGTTCATCGCAAAGCAAAGTGTTTCTGATGAGCTTAACGCAGGCTGAGAAACACCAAATCTCCTGCAAAATGCTTTTATTTTAAACGCGTTTGCACTGAGTTTCTGTGCCGTTTAATAATCTTTGCTGTGGTTTAGGAACTGGCTCTCAGACGTGACTGAATTCGCTCTGAGGTGTAAGCGATCATTATCATTATATAGCACTACTGAATTATTTTGTGCCACGTTCCCTTTTTAATTTCCAACCTGGCCAGTGTTTATCTTTCTCCAGTAAACCTTACAGCGGATTCATTTATTCCTGTCCGTGTGCACCTTTTGTATAACCTCTGAATACCTTTCTTTGTTATTCCCAGGCCTGTGCAACAAGGAGAAAGTAACAGGCCGATGATAAGGCCTATTTGTCAGTTATTCCCAGTTCACTACCATCCTATTACTTTTTATGAGGGCTTCTGACACATTTGCTTGCGCCCGCATCTATCACTTAAAGTTTTCTAATGCTCTCCAGCAATAATCAGGTTGCTTGCACTGTCTATATTTAGTTCATTCAATGTCGAGTAAGGACGGGAAGAGATATCCAAAGTGTAAGCACAAAGTGAAAGTGCTTGTTAAAGCTGGTGTCTCTTATCAAGCTCTGTAAAGACACTGAAGCATATTATTAAAACCATTTATAGGGTCATAATATACTTCAAATCGTTCTTTTCATGCCATGCGCTTGTATGAAATGTAATTAAAGTCCCCTACCAATCCTGTAACTCCTGTATCTCCATCGCTTTGTGTCTCTCTTGTTTGATGTCAGTTACACTTTGAACTATTTGCAGCGCTGACTCTAATTGCCCCGTTCTGCCTTAATTATGCACAGCCGGGGGACAAATTAAAAGAAAACCCAACGTAAAATGTCAAAGTGCTGACCCACCACGTGCCCCGAGAATATCTTTTATGCACCTTCACATTGATTTTCCAACCCCCTGGAACTCTACTGGAGGGATAAAACTGCATTCTTGCAAAAGATATTCAGCTCATTTGGGGTTTTGATAATGAAGGCGTAGAGTGCTGTCTACCACGTCGGTCTAAAATCTCCCATGAGTGTTCGCTCGGGTCGAGATCTGGTAACTGTGAAGGCCACAGCATATGACTCACATCATTCTTTTTTTACTTCCCTGTGCCCTGCGGTTGGAGGTATTGCTTCCTTGAAAGAGATCAGGATATATATGTGTGTCATCATATGATAAAGGTGATCACTCAGGACAACTTCATATTGATTTGTAACGACCCTTTCCTCGAAGGGGGCAAAAGGACCCAAACCCCTCGAGCAAAATGCTGCCGACAGCATAACAGAGCCACCAGATCTCTGCACCGCAGGGGTCAAGTATTCAGGCCTGTATTGTTCTCTTGGTGTTCACCTCACATGTACTCGCCCGCTTGTCGAGAACACAGTGATGGATGATTCATCCGACCATATCACTATTTCTACATCTCCGTGGACCACTGCCTATGGGTTCTGCACCGTTGAACTCTTAAATGTACATTCATCTTCCAAATGAGGGTTTTAATGCACTGCAGCCCTACTATAATATCACCCTCTCTTTAGTTGTCAGTGGACTGTTGTTGCTGGTACAGTCTGATCGGGTTCCACATTGACATTCTCAGCTACCTGAAGACTTCTCCTGCTTTTTCTTGCATATCATACTAATGCATTGGCACCATGGTCATCAAATGTGCATTGTTGACTCTATTTACTGTTGTCTTTTCCAAAGATTTGAATGCAGAATCCACTTTAGCAGAGAAACACTATCCAACTGAGCAGTCTTTGTGACCGAAGCTCCTGCCATCCGTTCCCCAACAATGAACCCTCTTATGAAGTCATTTAGATCTTGTCCTCTTGCCATCTTGACACAAAATCTGATTTTTATACATGACACAAAATGATTGGATGTTGATTACGTATTTAAAACCACGCAGTGCACCTGTGTGGAAGCACCTGCATTCCGCGTGTTTCTCCACTTATTTATTCAGGTTTTTCCAGGTCACCCATCTGTATGTTTAATGAAGAAACAGATGCACAGACACCATTACCGTCTCACATACACCCAAATGTAACTCCGCTAATTGAAATGGTGATGAAATTACACTATATTAAGGTGGCAATTTACCCCAAAGTATTTTCCCTTCTCGCTGTTTGTAGTGTACTATAATACAGTTATCTTCTGTCAGACTTCACAGTTGGTCCAGGAAGACAAGTGACATTGAGTACCTCTCTGGAGTCAGATAGAGTGCCTTAGGGAGACTTTTAAGTGTGGGCCTAGTGTAGTGGCTGGCTGAAAAATTGTTTGGTGAGAATGTGGTCAATGTAAGCGATGCTGTCATACTTAATGGATCACATGTCGTGTTTCACACGACATTTGTCAAAAAAACAGAAAAGGGTTTTCATTTAACGCAAAGATACGAACCGCAGAGATTTACTCGAAGACGAATAAGCGCAGGTTTTTACTGCATATCAATCCACCTGCTTGACATCCATCCCGTTTGACAATGGCGGCATGAAATACGAGCCCAGTCCAACAGCGTGTGTGATTGATAATTGCTGTACTGTGGCTGCCCGCCTGCCATCTCCACCGTGGCCTGCCAATTCATCAGGCATCAGAGGCAGATTGGGCTGATGACTAATGTCTGCGTCTGTCTGACAAACCACGGCTACGCGCTTTCTGCTGCAGCCAGACAGCCTGCGACTTGCAAATCTGGCTTATTAGCGAGGTGACAGTCCAACTCTTGAACCTGGCATCAAATAATGATATAAAAGGGAAAGAAATTGTTTGAAGTGCCTGACTTCTGACACTTCAAAAGTAGCCCGAATCATAGTCTTAAAGTTTCAGCTATTCTGTGTGCTATTAGCATTTTTCAGTCACACACACACAACGCTTGCAGCAAGACCCTTTAAAGCAGTATTCCTAAACATTTCATGTTTGTTGCATTGAATTAGAAGGTGCTATCAGCCACTTTCTACACACACCATCCCTTGTGGTAATGAGGCAAGGATATGCTCACTCTCTCTGTTCTTTGCTGATTGACTTCCTCTTTCCATCCCTCATTCTTAGATAGGGTCTGTTATTAAGCAAATGAGTTGCCGCTCCAGTGGGCTTTGCCATCAGATAGCCGTGACTGAAGGTTAATGACAGTGTTGTTCGATGGGGAAACAGGAACTCTGGGGGGGCCGATCCTAGCATGGCTTTGTACATGTGTCCTTTGACCCGCTGTCACCTGGCTCGCGCGCTGGGTCCTGACTCCCATGGGTGCACTGTCCGTGAGAGCATGTGGCGCCAGATGCTCGATGCAAAACAGAAACAACATCATTAATCAGAGCAGGTAAAGGTGTCCTTAGTTTACTTTTCACTTGCGTTGTTTATTACAGTAATGCTGTCATGTAGCAAATTAGCTGTTAGTCGAGGCACCCGAGAAGCAGAGGCTGACTTGAATGTGCCTAGGGTTGTTTTAAATTGAGCACCTTGCTAAACTGTAATTTACTACACCGTCTCAGATCCTACAGTAGATCAGAGGTTTGTGTTTCTTATTATTTCCTTATGTTAGAAGTCATATTTTTGTGTAAAAATGCTTTGCTGCCGGCAAAATAGCAATCAAGCGATTGCTAAAGTATGTATTGACAAGACGCCTGACCTCAGAGCTGCTCCTGAAATATCCTTTACACAGCTTAAATTAATTGCTTCCCTGTTTGATTTACTGCTACAACCCTGCAAAACTTTCCCGCTCGTGCTAATGTGTTGTTTAACTCTATCTAAGTCCTCTGCGCTGTTCAAGCTATTTGCATCTGCTCCATAATTAGGTTTTCCGCTTTTTCCTCTGTCAAAGCAAACCAAGCAACCGGCAGCCGAGGAGTTTAGCTTCTTTCTGACAAATCCAAATCCGCACCAAAAAATCTTTTGCCGTAGGTTAATTACTACGTTTGAAAAGTCGACCTCCTTTGCCGGTCTTGAATGAATCCTTTCTTTGTCTCCTGTGTGCCAAACATAAAAAGGAGAAAAATAAATAGCTAGAATCCTAAGGGCTGGCAGTGCCAACAGACATTGTGCTTGGCTTGGTGCCTGGTTTCAAGAGAAGATTCTTTCATTTGCAGCAGGCTTTCCTCACTCAACAGGGGGATAGAAGGGGGGATAGAGGTGGATTTTCCTGTAATACTCCAGAAAATCACTCTTTTAATTTGAAATCTGGGTATTTTTTTTTTCTGTCACTTTTGTCTTTAGTGAAGAAATATGGGAGCTTTTCTCAGATCAGAAGCCAGATATAGAGAATATTCTATTATGTATCTCAGTATAGTAATAACAGTGTAATAACACTATCACTCTATTAATCTGTGTATGATGCAGAGCGTAAGCAGTAAGCTATAATTTTAAGCCAACCAAATCAAAACTGTGCTGTTAAAAAACAACAACAACAAAAAGCAGATGATGTTTCAATGCAGAGATTAGCTGTTGCACTGCAAAACACCACTTTAGGCAACATTTCTGATTACATCAAAACTACATAAGCCATGCCTTAGGTAGGTATAGGCACAAACATTTAAGCACAAAAGCCATATTCCAAGATGAGTCCCCCTCTTTTCACTAACGTGTGAATATGTGGATTACAAGATACATTCTTATACAGATCCGGATATTTTTTGATAAACATGAAGGAGTTTGCATTAAAACGTGAGTTACTATCTGTGGAACAAAAACCGGTGAAGGCTATTCTGTATTCTGTAAAATACACATCTCAGCAGAGAACATCAATAGTGGATGTTACTGCATAAGCCCAGAACATATTTATTGACAACAGTCAGTCGGAAGCCAAAATATATTCTGTTTAATATCGTATTTGATTTCCGAAACCTTAGCCTTTTTTTTTTTTGTTCGTGGGCAAGTAGCTCGATTTTAACTTCATCTGTCCGCAGCGTTTGTTTTCAGACATTAACTTTTGTGATGAGGTTGCAGGTAAGGTTTTCTGATCGTTCCACCACTCTTGTGCCAGCTCAACCTTCCTGCAGTTCCAGTTTATTTTTCTGTCCTTCAGATGTATTGCTTTATTTGATATTGTTCTTGCAGAGCTTGTCATCAAAGTAACGGGCATTTTCTGTAATGACATTTTGGACAGGATTTTTTTACTGCAACATATTGTTACGGGACAAGTAGAAGCAAAGCAGTTGTATGTTCGCTGCACTGAGCCGTTCAAGAAACAACAAGATGGACACATTTTCTGCAAGATAAAAGTGTAGATGTGCGCGCATGCTTGACTCTTTGCTCTGCAAGGTTGGCAGGTTAGTGTCTATGGAGGGGTTGGTACAGTAAGGATGAAAACTGTGAGAGCAGCACTGTTGCAATTGCAGGTGCTGCTGCGGCACTAATGCACCAGAGACGGCTTCTGTGTCAAAGAGGTAGCTGTTCCGCTGGAAGAGGTCAAACGGGATCCTCTTTTTTTTTTTTTTCTCCCCCTTTTTGACTTGCTTTCATGCTCAACACAGCCATCAGCAAACAACCATCCCAGTCACTCAAACGACATGTTGCTTTTCTTTCGCCGCGGGAAGGAGGGAGACGAGGAGGAACATCTTCTCTTGGGCCTTGAAAAAAATCGACCGCATTGTGTTCAGAGCGCAGAGACAGTCAGAGATGAGGCTGCCAGTCAGTCCTCATCTCCATATCCTTGAGAGTGTTGACATTTCTAGTGTGATGGGAGCTTTCTGAGGCGCTGTTTTCCATGCGCAGATCATGGCTTTTATCTAGCGCGCGGGGCAGAGTTCACCAGCCGCATTATTAATTACTTGCTTGCTGGTTAATTACAACAGATTATAGGTATGTAAAACAATTTACAATGTGATTAAGTGCAGATTTTACGTGGCGCAATCAATAAAGCAGTTCATAAACAAAATTAGCAACACATTCATTAATTAATCAGTTAATTAATTATTCATCATTCTGGCTGAGAGCAATGAATAAATTTTACAATGTATAAGAAGATTGTCAAATTAGTTTTTTTTAGCCTAATGTTGCCGTTCTCATTTAACTATGTAAAACGCAGTCGGCAGTCACTTGTTCAAAGTTACCTTTATTGGATAAATTAGAAATGTCCTGAAGTGTTTGAGACGGCATTAGGGCTTTAATAGGAATGAATGAAGATGAAGTGGCAGCAGAATAATTGCATTTACACTGCTTGCATCTAAAACGTCTGCTTTAAGGGACAGAACATTTTTAAAAAGTTAAACATTTGCAGTCATGAACTGCCACTTCCAGACATGCACTTTATGTTTTATGTGATTTTGATGCTTCACAAAGTACGAATCCAAAGTTACATGCATTGCTAATCTTCTGAAGAGTGTTGAAGAATTTTTTTTTTTTTTTTTTGATCTGCAGTTCAGTTTAGCTTTAATTCCTGGATCAACTTTTGTAGTATACAGCTATGGCACCACCTGCAATGTCATCTGAGGCAGCAACCAAGTTAAAACAACTGAAACAAGGATACAATAACTACTGTTGTAACACTATATTCTGTTTTGGCAGTATTCTACGGAGCCCCTAAAGGGACATGTTGGAGAAAAAAAAAGACGCCAAGTGTCTCGTACGCATGAGAAACTATGTCATGCTCACAAGATACTTATCTCAGAGCACCACATAGGTTTCACATGTGAACGGGATACGTTTCTCATGGGAACAGGATACAGGGCGATGTAGGATGCTGGGAATTCAGGCTTTTTGAAGGTAGCCGATAGCAAAACTATTTGTGAATGTGTATAGTTGTGTGTCTGTATCTCAATCTGTGTTTCTGCAGTGAGATCTGTCATTGCGTAAAAAGGTCTGTAAATGTGTACAAAGATATTAAAAGATGAAAAGTTCAAGTATTTGACTACAAGTTCTGGAAATGCAGACAAATCACCAGTTACAAGTCAAGCGGGCCTCACCATTGGCTGTCTTTATACACATGACTTTTGCGTCACTTCTGCCGTGAGAGATTCGTATCTGTAACTTCAGGGTTTCTGTGTCCTGTGCTCAGGCTCGCAGGCTCGTTCATTCTGGTTGCGTACCACTCTGCTGCTCAGTAGTTATGTCTCACTATGGAAAAATCGTACTACAGACACACAGACTGAGATACAGACACACAACTCTCCATACACATTTACAAATGGCTTTGCTACCAGCTCCCTTCAAAGAGCCTGACATATCAGCATCCTACATCGTCCTGTATCCTTTTCGCACATGAAACCTAAGTGGTGCTCACGAGATAAGTAACTTGTGAGCATGACATAGTATCACGTACGCACAAGAAACGCTGCGTCTTTTTGTTTTTCTCTGACATGTCCCTTTAGGGGCTCCGTTGTATTGAACTAAACTTAACCGAGTAGTTTTCATAAACTTAAGCAATTTAGATTTGAGGTACGACTGTAGTCAGCAGCTATTATAGAAATGGGTCCCGAAAGCCTGCACCTCGAAAATGAGCGCTATGATTAAACCTTTGCAGATTATTTATTTTTTTCCATCATATTATATAATTTTACTCTCCATTTACTTTTTTTCATTACACACTTATGATTAATACATGATACACAGGGGAGGACAGTTCCAATTCTATTCACCCACTTCAATTTGTAATTAATTATTTAGCAAGCTATCTCAGTTAACTGCCATACTTTGCCACTCAGATGTCTTTCATTGCCCATTTGATTAGTGATGATCGGTTCATTGGCTTGATAACGTTAAATAGAGAGCATCCTCTCTGACAAAGAAAATCCCCAGAGTAATGATTATGTCACAAGTTATTGCTCTTTCTTTTCTTTTCTTCTGGCTTTTCTTCTGGCTTGCTTTTTTTTTTTTTTAACAGAGTTTGCCTGCACAACATAAGTTCAAACATTTCATCTCCTAGTGAGAAAGAGGAGCAAGCAATTAGACCCATAAATAAGAGAGCAGCCCAAAACCAAAGGCAGCCAGACAGCCTGTTTTTGTCATTGAGCTGGGTTCACAACAAGGTCGAGTGTTAAATACGGTCCATCATCCTGAAATAGAAGAACCGCGGTGACAATGTCCACTAGTGTGTGCACCAAAAAAATAAATAAATCTGTCAGACCACACATGCCACAGTGTGCAGATATCATTTTTAATGATTTATGCATACGTTCCCATGACAGCATGTTTCTTGCTGTTGGAGTTGACCTATTTATCACGCCCACTGTGGGCAATAAATGATGTCTTGTATTATTAACGTTGTATCCAAAGGACAATTGTCACCCGTTGTAACCCAGCATGGAGCGTTGTTCCCGATGCATAATTTATGTTGTGCAATTAAGTTGGATCAAGCAAACTAGCTTGGCTTTTTCCAAATGTCTGATATTTGGGTCTGTATCCTCCATGTAAGACCGTATATCAGTCTAAAATATGATTATCTGGGAAAAGATGTTACTGGAAAAGAAAAATCACATTTTCTTCATTGGTCTTGTGGTCATTTTAAAAGGGAACATTTCTCTGCATCCGCTTTGAATCTCTAAAGCTGCACTTACCGCTTCCCTCAAATCAGGACCAATTTATTGTACAACTTTCAAAACAAATCAATTGAACATCTACAATTCTTTTCCGTGCGAACTCAGTTTCACCACTCACAGCCACCATTCCTTCAGACCGGTGTGACAGGATGGAGCTTTAACGAAGACTAAGGTGGACTGTGGAAGAAAGTTAAGGCAGTGCACCACGTGGACAGGTCCAGCTTCAATTTGGCCTACTTCTGTCTGACCTTTGTTGCCAGTGTGTTGCATGTGTCCGTACAGCAGGAGTTGACTGTGAGCTACAACAAAGTAAAGATAGAAGCCCTTGGGATGCAGGTACGGTATCGAGGGTCGCAGTTGAGGAGGAATTCAAGAACTCTTTATCACTATGGATAGGAAAGGACAGACTGGAAGGATGTAAAGGTTCAGCCATTGTTTGTCTCCAGCTCGCAATTATTCCTTGTTCTGCTCTGTCCAGTACAGATGACGTCAATCTCCAGGTAACTTTTTGTGTTTCAGGATTTAGGGTTTTGCATGGGACTAAAGTAAGGCAAGATCTTGTGAGATAAAATGCAGGCAGAGTGGTAGAATTTATTCATTTAACCTGCACTAACCCTGACATATCATCTGATAAGATGAACTTGAGTTTGGCTATTTACATCTCCAGCAGATGTAATGCAACATTCTAATATATTTGGATTCTTATTTGTGTCCATCTGGAGAGTTTAAGTCTAATATTCACTCTCCTTTATGCTGTCCACGTCCTGTGGGAAATATATCGCTCTTTAGCTGCTAAATGCCGCACTATGTTCACCAACGAGTCTCTAACCTTGTTATTTGTTGCTGAGCAGGTAGAGTGCAGGGGGTTTTCAAGAACATTTGTGCTGTACATAGCTGCCTGCTGTGGCTGACAGAGATAAGAGTGAAGTGAAACAGTAAAGCTGACGGCCAGAAAACCAAAACAATGAGCTAAAAGATGTTACATCCAGATGGGTATTACTTCTCCATAGTTTCATAAGTGATTTTTAGTTTCAAGACGTCATATGATCCGATGGTAGTGTTGACTTTTACAGGTTTAAATAGCAGTGACTGAAGGATTTACAGTTGTTTCATGCACTCTAAGAAATGAAACAAGGAAGTTGTTTCAGTTATGAAGTTACTTCATTGTAACACTACCTAAAGTGACAATGACAGATTCTTTGCTTTAACTCATTATTGCGAAGAAAATGTGTTGTGTGAGGTGACAGAAGAGGGCCCAAATGCAGGGCGCACAAGGCAGGCAGGTTGGGGCAAAAAACACCAACTTTAATGAAAAAACTTACTGAAGGGATAAACAGAGGCTGACAGGGAAACAAACAAAAGGCATCTGGAAAGTCCAGGTGAAGACACAGGTGAAAAGCCAAAGTGCAACAAAAGATCTAACACGAGGAAACAAAAGCAACTGTGAAACATGCTGGAACACAGGGAGGGATGCAGGATACAGAGGAGCACAGACTGGAACTCCTGCAGGTGAACAGATGACCTGGCAACTAAAAGAGAGAGAACCAGGACTATAGTAAAGGGTCTGATTGGGTTCATTCAGTTGTTCTACTGCATCAATATGTACAAAATGCTGCCTACTTGTTAATACAACTGAGCGCTTTACTCTGCAGCACTGAGATCAGGGTACCCATTATCAAATTGGGACTCTTAGGCTGTTTCTTGCTTTGAACAGCAGCCAGGATGTTAGTGGTCCCCATGTTACTAAAGTTTCTACCATAACCATAGACTCTATATTGGGATGGACCTCTGTGACAGAAGCAAAATGTTTTAAAGCTCAGCGGGGTGGCTCTGCCTTTGCCATCTCAGGTGGTGCCTGACTCCTCTTAACTCCAGGCTAATCCAAAAATGAGCAAAGAGAAGAGGAGCTGAGGCTCAACATGCAAATGTCTCTTTGCCATGGCCTGTCCTACAGCAGCACCCACCAGTAACTCAAAGCTGCTATGCCCTCAATTATGCAGAACTTAATCATATAATTCAATGAGTGAGTTACTTAAAACTCCTCCCCCTGTTCAATGGAGATCAGCTGAAAACTCCAAACCTGTCGTTTTTGTTTGTTGTTTTGACTGAAAATATGTTTATTCCTGCAGGGAAGTTGTGCATTTTAACATGGGGGTCGATTCAGACTGACCCACTTTTAGAGCCAGTGACCATTCGAGGAACTGGACTTTTTGGCATTACTGTACTGGCTTCATTTTTAAGCAGAACAAACCAGGAGTTTCTTTATTCTCTCGTATTTGTTGATCGTGGACCATGTCCTGCGTTATTGATGGTTGTGAGGCTTTGAGGACAATGGAAAGCAGTCTTGTCATTGTGAGAGCCACAACAACAGCAACAAACACTACAGAGATGGTGTTTCCTGTTGCCATTTTAATAATTGTTTTTTTGACGATCAGATCGAGAGAGATTGAACCTGGTTCCATATTTTGGATATATTCCGGCAATACCATATCGATGTCCTTGCTCTGTGGAAGCATTTGCAGAGTATCCTGTGCGTGCTGCATCATCACCTGTCAAGCCTGTCAAAACACTACACTACATACCTACAGATGGTGCTGGCAGGCCAGCGAGCCTTTCCAATATGACACAGCTACTACTTCTGAACATTAGGCATCCTGTTAATGGAGGCATTTCCCTTCCTGGCAGGCAGGTTTTCAGTTTCAGACCAAAAATAGACCGACCTCTAAAATGAATCATGGTGAGGTTTCCTTTATGGGAAAAAATGTATCATGCCAAAATGTAAACTGTTTTTTAAATGAAGTTTTACATTTATGTCCACCATGCCTTCATTATGATTGAACAGAAAATAGATTGTCTGACTGTCAGTTATGATGACAAATTAATGAGAATAAAGTTCTCCAGAGCCAAAACACTACCCTCACAAAGATTCAGAGGTTGAAGAAACACACTGTCATAAAAATGTATTCATGTGTTTGCACGAGACAACAACGGAAGGATGGAGGCTGACAGAGGCTAAGATGAAAGAAGTGGGGCAAAAGTTTAGGACTGCAGCACAGATCACCATCCTCAAGAAGAGAGCAGCTTGAAAAAAAATGACAGACAGCAGCTTCTTGAAGAAAATAAAACCTTGCAGGAGAAGCTGTCTAGCACTGCAAACGAGCGCAGAGAGGTAAAGGGCAACCTCCACGAGGCAAACAAGGAGATCAGCTCCCTTCGCCACCATCTCTCGCCTCTGCAGTAAAAAAAGAGAGTCGGGAAGATCACCTCTCTTCAAAAGAGGCTCCACGCCCGGAAACAGAGCACTGAGAACCTCTTCTGTTGAATGTAAAGAATCCAACGGGATGATGAGAACAGAAGAGAGGTGGCAGATGAAAGTCGGCCGCACTGAAGAGCCGCGAAGAAGACAACACAATCAGCAGGGCCGGGGGAAAAAAAAAAGACGAGCACACGCGAATGCTCGTGTGTACACTTTGGCCCATCTTAACAAGCCAGAATCAGAAACAACTCAGACACACAGTTCTGGAGGAAAGACTTAAAAAAAAAAACAGCTGGCTGAGGAAGGAGAGAGCTACCAGAAGGAGCTCCTACAAAAAGGAGAGCTTTGAGTAGACTCTCTAAAAGAAAGAGCGCTTATAGATGAAGCTCTCATCGCTTGCAAAAGGTCAGAGAGGAGCTCTACTCACTCTCAGCTGAGAGTGAAGAGCCCAGCAACGTTAGAAGTTAAAAAAAAAAAAAGGCAGAACACCTCACAAAGCAAAAATATTCAGCTTAAGGTGCACTGCCTCAGCTGATTTTTCTGATTCAAACAACATATTCCAGCTGCATTTGGACCTCTGGAGATAAAAACAAAAGTACGATGCCTTTTTCTGTTCACAAGTTCTCATCGGAGCAGAAGCAAGGAGACGCTGGAGCCTCAGCACATAAAACATCAACAAGTTCATTACAGCCTTACTGATTATATTTGCTTCTTGAATCCAGGGTCATGTTTGATGGTGCGATGCTGGAAAACAATCATCATTATTCAGTGAATAATCAGAATTTATGTGTCGGACTGTTTTACGCTCTCATTATTCTCAGCGACCCAAAGAAGAAGAAGAAGAAAAAAAACAGCATGCATGCCTCTGGACACAGGATTAGTGGTCGAGGGAGCGTAGCTGTGTACTGTTGTTGTGTGTGCTGAGTGATGAGTTCTATTAGTTAGCCAATTATGGGAACATCTGAATGAACAGCATAAGGATAAAGAAAGCGATTCATCATTTAGAGCTACAACTCTGCAGGTAATAATGGAAATACTCATTCATCTTATAAACTTACTGAGGAATGGTAGTGTGCCCATTTCTGTCTGTTGTCGACTCTGATTTAACAGCGGTTTTAACAAGGATTGCGGTTGAATGATTAAGCGAGTTGGCAAATACCATCATTACAATGTGATGCTATATAATATTGGAGTGGACCATATTTCTCTATTAATTATCAGCTTCATCCATCTCTCCTGCCCATCTCTTCAGTAGCTCCTCAGTTCCAGCGAAATCTATTTATCCTATTGATTTATCATTACACATCGAATTACAGTGCTTCCACATAGTTTTTGGTCTGTTTGTTTTTTTCTGTTTGATGTTCTCTGTAGATTTTTAGTTTGCAATGAGTTCTTCCTTCAAGCTAAAGTGGTGATGCGCCATAAGAAGTCTTTTACACCTGCACTTAGATTCAGTTTCACCGCTGACCCTTTTTGTTTTTTTTCGTATGTGCGCGTTGAGGGGAAAATAAGTTGTGAGAGCAGGATGACAGGCAGGAGATGGAAAGGTAACCTCACACATATACTATTAGCCGCAGAGACATTGTGTCTTGTGGTTAGCGGACAGCTATGAGTCAGCCGTCATAATGACCACAGACCTTCAAACCTCCGCAGCACAGAGGTGTTTGTGTTTGAAACCGAGCGACCAGCAGGGCCACGGTGTGTGTCATTTGTCCGAGACTCCCAGTCCAAATGGCCTACTTCACTCACATACACTGAAAAAACCTTGTATTACAGCTGTCATTTTTATCTGAAATTCAAACTTTCTAATACTCCTCATAGCATAAAAGTGACTAATGCTTTAACTTACAAATGCTATAGGATAGAGCTGCAATAATTAATCAACTATTACATTCATTGAGAGCTATTTTGAGGTTAGAATACCAGTTTGACTGTTATTTAAAAAAGAAAAGTCAAAATCCTCCTTAATATTCAGCTAAATGAAAACCAAAGACTGTATTTTTATTAGAAAATATAGATACATTCATGTACATCCATATATATAAGGTAGAATCTGAGATTTTACCTGTAGAGACTGCGATCAGAGACTACTGGTGGAGTTCTGATCACAGTCTCTACCATTACATATACATCATTGGAGAATCTACTGGTAGAGATTGTCGATTCAGAAGATTGGTAGAGATTGCGATTGGTATTGCAAATTACAAATACTGAAAAGGTTGTGAGATGTTAAATGTATCATTACACTTTCTTCGTGTCATTATTTGATATGTGTAAAAAGTTATGTGAAAAATGAAACCTTTTCAGTATTTGTTAAAAAAAAAAGTACTTTGTTAGTATTTGTAGCTTTGCATATGTTGACACCTAAATAAAATGCTTATGTTGTTCCTATAGTCACATATTCTGTGTTTTTGTTCCTGTGTACAAAGTTTGCAATACTAAGCGGAATCCCTACCAATCTCCAGAATCAGAACTGAAGATTCTACCAGGAGAGTAGAGATCGCAGTCTCCACAGAAACTTTCTAGGGTCTCAAGACCACTTTCATTTGAAAATATTGCACTTCCTTCCATTTTCAAGGGCCAATAAATAAAAATCGTGCTTGTTTTTGGAGCCCTTCAACCATTTGGATCTGCTGTAAACAAGAAAACAAATTAAATTCTCAAAACATTTGATAGAACTCATTTTTAGGTCCCAAAGAAGAAATATGTAAACTCTAAACAAAATCTAGACCAACACCTTTATTTGATATGACATGGACTGACCCCTTAACTATCAGCTATTGAATCCCTTCTATGCACAATATTTAGTTTTGAAAGACTAAATGGTCATGATGGTTGCTGACCATCGTCATAAATAGCACCCACTGTTACAATTACCTTAACAAGCAAACAACCCAAACCTTGGTGAACATTGTGTGTGGAGTGTTGTTACAAAAGATGCAGCTTTTGTGATTCACAAACAATAATAATAACAGTTCAAGTTATGAACATTTAGATGACATGGCAGTTTAAAGTAAAACCTACTTCATGCAGTATATAAAATAAGTATACCACTGGGCAATAGCACTTAAACAGGCCCCAAAGTAGAAACTCCATGAAACAAAAGTGAGTTCCCCTTCGATCACCAACACACAAGTTAGAAAACCTGAAATCACTGGAACTAAATTGAGTAAGCCTGTTAGTCCAGTTAGTCTAAGTCTTATTTCCAGTTAGTCCAACTGCATGAACATGGTTCTCCAATGACTTGTGAACACCAGAACCTTCTCAGTTCTGGACATGTCATCATGGTTCCACACGGAGATGAACTGGCGGAACTGGAGGAACTGACAAAGTAATTGTGTGACTTTTCAAAGATGGATAAAGATAGAGGAAGATCAGTGACTAACTAACAATCAACAACAGGCCTTGGTATCACTGTTCAGAGCGTCCTCGTGAAAATGACACCACCAATAGAAAACTGCTTGCACAATCTAGCTCTACAAAATGGACAGGCAAGTGCTTCAGACTTGGCACTGAGGTTATCGATGGAGATCAGAGTTTCTGTGACAGCTCAGACAGTGTGAAGGACATTGCATAACATCAATCTCTATGGATGGCGTCCAAGAAAAGAAAAAAAAAAAAAGAAAACTAATTTGCTCTCTGGTACAAGACTGCAAGATAACACTTTGTCAAAGAACATGAAATGAAACCTGATGAATTTTGAGAGCACATTCTTTTGGTCAAATGAGCTCAAGACGGATTGTGTGATGAAAAGAGATTTAATTTTCTTAATGGGTTATGGTTATCACCTGGGGAAGTTTCATGTCAGTATCTTTTAGTTAAAAATTTTATGCTGTTCGCTTATAATAGAGAGCAGTAAATGCAGCTTCATTTTCTGCAGATCCAACTCAGCTGCCAGATGTGGATCACAGAGGAGATGGGAGCGATTATCTCCTTCTTCCAAAGGAGAGTCTGGATCGAAGACGTCATGTGTCCAGCCTGACTCACACGGCAGCATCATCTGGTCCGCACTGAAAATGTCCTCGTCAACTTTGCTAATGATGATCACATTGTTGGAAATAACAATGAAAACTACACTGTTGAGGATGCTGGTGAAGGTGCCAAGGAGGACTTGAAAGTCAATCACTATGCAGAAGGAGAAGAGTATAAGAACCCTGTACCTGAAGGATCCAGAGGAAGGTCCAGAGAAGAAGACAGCAGTCGTGCTGGTGGGAGGAATTTTCCACCATCAACCCTGAAGAAGAAGAAGAATCCCTTCCTGAAAGCTGGAGTGATGATGAGGACTTTGCTCTGGAGGACTTGGAAGCCAACCAGCGTGCAGGAGAAACAGAAGTGGAAGACCCTCGACCTGGGGGATGTCAAATTTCACAGGTACCATTTTGAACATCCCAAGTAGATGATAAAAACACATTTTTAATGGTCGAGCAGCAGGCTCTTGATGATTTGAGATGGAATAATAATAAATCTAAATGGTTTGTTTATAATTTTATACAAAACCCGACTGTTCAACTTGAAAACAATAGAATTAGTCAGAGGTGATACAATTTTAGATTAATTTAACATTTAATTGATATTGTCCAACGGTTTTGCTTTCAATTCCTTGAGCATCGCCTCCAGAACCACAAACTACATTTATTACAATGTTGTCGCTAACAGAGGCAGGCGAATAACTAAACATACAACACACTGAGCAAGACAGAGAAGGAGAAGCAGAGGGAGAGACAGAAGCAATTTCTAGCTTATTATCTTTTAGGTTAACGGATCTGAAACACCCAGTTATATGTTGGATTCATAAAGGAGTTTTGCACACGAGCGCTTTAGGAGCAAACCTGTGTAGTAAGCCGAACTGAACTGATCAAACAGAAGGATTTGGTGCTAATAGGCTAATGTTTAATATTACCTGAGAAAGAGCAGACAGCAGCGGCAAACACTAGAGCACAGTCGCCTACAGACAAGAAACAGGAAGTGATACGTCACACCAGCATCACAACCTGCGCCATGAAGCTGCTGCTCGTGGTGTGTACGTGACGATTCATATGTATGAATTAAGTCACGTGCGTGGACTCATGTGAATGCAAATTACCAATGCCTCCATACCAGGTTCTTTGGCCCCTGTAATTTGAGTTTGATTGTGTGGCAGGTTCAGTCAACATAAAGGTCTGCGGAGGTAATAAATGTTGGAATGTGAATGGAGACACTCGAACAGGAATATCTGGAAGTCCAAACACCCCTCAGTTCAATTTCAGCTTTAATTTGTTTTCAACATGGCCATATCTATAGGGCACAGGCTTTTTTTCTATTTTTTTCTTTATGCATTGTTTTCTATAGCCAGGCAACTTTATTAGCAATAAGCAATGCTATTTGAAACGCATCAAAAATGGAGCCTCTTCATTTCATTTGCATTTTCTTGGGGGCGGCTAGAGACAGAAAGCAAAAGATGGTCTGTCAAAGCCGGGCACTCTGGCAGCACCTACTGATTGCTGTTTCAGCCGTTATCTGCTTCTATTTCGATGAGTCCTCTGTGCTGCTTGGTGGTGCTATCAAAGGACTCCCCTCCCTTTCCTTTTAATCCTACTGTAATCACATATTCCAAATTGTACATGAAAGGTGAGGAGCAAAAGGAAGCCTTCCTGACTACTGACTTCGGTAGCTTGGTGGTGTGGTGATATGTGCTACCCTCCGGACATGAACAGTGGCTTATTGACTGCAAGTGACAGCAGAAGCGCTGTTATTCAAGGCTGTCGGGGCTGGAGACGCGGGGTGCTGTTTAATATGCATGGACTCACTAATTACAGCCCTCGTACTCTAATGATGTGGCCTTGAGACCGGCATGCAGAGGCATGGGCTCAAATATGCATGCATGCACACACACATTTGCGCTATTTGACACACAACACCCCTGGTCTGGCAAACTTTGAATCAATCTGTGGGGCCCTTTGAGCAAAATCAGCATGCAAGTGGAAATGTGAGATGCTGGTGCGTAGGTTGGCGTAGCACATGTGCTATAACAGATAACATGTAACACCAGCACGTAAACAAGAATTACAAAACAAAACTGTAATGAAATCAAGTCAACCTGGTGAGATATAAGCAGGAACACAGGCAGGAAAGGCGGTTTCATGGCACGCTGAACGGAAATTACCAAAAAAACGCACAAGATGGACTTGCCCGGGGAAAACTGTTGTGTCAATTGGCAAATCAAATGGGTAATCTTGGGTTTTGGTACATGCGGTTCTCATGCTGTTACTCCTCCAAAGCTGGCAGCAGGACACGGACTGGGGAAGCTGCCTAACACACTGTCACCCAGTGTCAGTGAGTAATCTGAAGTCTTCCCTCCTGCCTCCCTAATCAACCATCGACTATGCTGCCGTCTGCAGCTCTTCAACAAAACGCAGCTCACATGTGCCTTCCACTCCGCCCCGCACACGCTCAGCCATTTATCTGCCCATGTCACTGCTCACATACAGGCACCGTGCGCAAAAGCCACACACCTCCCCCAGTACCTTTTGTTTTTTAGCTCGCCGTCTCTCTCGCACACAAAAGTAAACACATGCTCTCTAGCACTCTCCAAAGGCACCGTGGGAGCCTGCTGTGGCAGAGACTTTAAACGCATGGAAGCAAAATATCCTGTTTGAGCCAGGGCAGACTGACACAACGCTGCAGCGACGCTCTTTGATGAACACCCACCTGAAATTTAGAAAAATACATTTCAGCAAAAAAAAAAATAATAATACTGCACATTCAGACGCTGCCTGGTGTCGTGGGAGGTGATTGCATTGTGTTTGTGAAATGCAAATTAATAATTCACACAAGACCGAAGCATATTGTACAGATTCCATGCTGTGTTTGCATAACCATGAATTGTGCTGGATTAGTTTACGAAGTGGGAAGGGTTTTTTTTATTTTACTGTCTTTTTTTTTTTATATAGAGGTCTTGTGCGAAGATGTACTGGCAATTCCCTTGGGAGAGCGCAGGCTGAAATTGCAAGCAAGGCATCCAAATTGTTCCTCAGCCCTCAGCAGGGGCTTCTGCTCCTGAAATTCCACAGCTCCGTGCCGCACCGTGGCCAGCACAGGGGGAGATTACAGCATTGTGTATGCTTTCTGAAGCCGTATCTTCACCGTGCTCTGCGGGTGGTTTTCACACCCACAAAATGGATCAATTATCCAGTCACAGACACCCATCCACACCACTCTCACACAATTAACTCAGCCAGACACATGACAAGAGGACTGGATGATTTGGGAACAGCTTCCTCAGTCATAAAATCGATCTAAAAGCATACCCTTTCAACCTTTTCCAAAAATAACAAATCTGTTTTTTTTTTTTTACTCTAGTTCTCCTTCAGTCACAACAGAACCCATCTGTGGTTTCCTCAGCAGGAGAGGTAGTGCTTCCTCTACAAATGTGGCAAGTCCAAACAGTTTGCACTTAATTAGACACGAGTAAAGCTCCAAGACTGGGGATGCGCAGTAGTTTGTACAGTCTCCAGCGCTGACCCAATTGGCAAAGTCATATTTGTAACAAAAGGGATATGCTCTGAATGTGAATGTCCCCCGTGGTTCTTCTCATGTGCCTGACATAAAAACACAATGTCGCTTTAATTGCTGTTTTGTTCTGCGCTGACATGTGGAGGACACGCAGGCAGGCAGGACGTTTCACAGACCAGTGCTTAGGCAGTGTCATAATGTTTGCTTATCTTCCTCTTTGGCCTACATTAAACTATAATCACAAGTTGTTGTTTTTTTTTGGTCATAAGCAAACAGAGAAGAAGGGAGTTTTTTTCTTTTATCAAAAACGCTGACAAAAACAAGCGCGGCCTTCGGTGTCGGCCAAGCACGCACCCACACAAACAGACGTACAGTCGGGATTAGTGTCGAGGAGTAAAGCGGAGCTGACACGTTGCTTGTAACTTAACCCAGTTCATCAAAGTTGCAAGTCTGATACGCCAAACTGCATCACCACACACAGCACACCAGAACCAAGAGAGAAAAGTACAGATATGCCACACTTTTGTGTACTTTTGCCCAAGGAGCTGCTTTTGATCACACATACATAAATTCAAACTTTTTTTAAATGACAAGTTCTGTTTGCAGTTTCCTGTGTCATAGTTCTGATCATTTGACAGATCATTTAGTGACTTTAGCACATCCTGAAGTTTGCCCTGTCGGAGTTCATCAGTATTGGAGCGAGTTAGGCTTAACTGTCAGGAGTGACTGTCAAGACGACGTGACGGGTGTTTGTGTCCCTCTACGGCAGCAATAAACTTTTCTGTAGCCTTGCTGCAGCGTTTATGAAAACGTGTGATACTGCACCAACAGAATATGTCAGGACGAGAACAGAGAGAGGTCTGGTTGACCCTCAAGGTGAGACACCGCAAGCGAAGGTTTTATCCAGTTGATCACCACAAAACATCTACAGCTGATTACTTACATTAAGACAGCTCTTTTTCTTGTGTTACAAGCTTTCTAAAATGTACTTTTACATATGCAAATGATATATTATCTGTCCACATATGCAATATTTAGCATAAGTTTTGAGAACAGAAATCTCAACAATGGATACAGCCAGGCTTTCAGTTTGACCCAAACGTTTTAACAGGAGGGATTTTAGATATCCCTTGTAAATTATTACATTAATCATAAAATACTGCCCACGGACAAAAAAAGGAAAATCAATTTTTATTGTGCTTTTAGGAATAAGATCATATATAAATCAGGGTACGGCTGATATATTAACAAACCCCTTGTAACACCTTTCACAATTTAGACATGAATAAAGCTGTAAAGTTTGGCAGCCTTTAAAGATGTGTATGTTTTCTAAATATTTTTATCGGAAATTACTTCTTATTCATAAAGACTAGCTACCACCATGTTACCTTCTCAGTTAATTACTTACATGTTTTTTTGCACTACCGGTTTTGTTGAATTTTATGTTTATACATGCAAACGATTTGGACATATATATATTTACACACATTTATAATTTTCATAAACATCTGTAAGACAATATATCATAACCTAAAAATGTAAATCTGCTAGTCTGGAGGAAGACGTGTTATGCAAGCAGAATAGCCTGAAATCACAAAACTGACCAGTGGTGCCTGTGGTGTCTCACCTTAAGACTTAAGGTGTTTTTCAGTGTCCGATTGGTTGACTTCATCTTTAAATATGTCATATTTAACTGTAAATCACTCATCAGTTGTATCATTCAAAGCAGGAATCGAACAATATGTGACGTGTTAGTGAGCTGCTGTGCATAAGTCTGAAAGAAAAAAAGTCCAAATCATTGATTGTAAGGCCTTAGAAATGAAATGTAATTATTTTCATTAGGGTAGAAGATATAATATGTTTGTAACTGCACATTAACAAGGACATTGTTTGACTTTTTTCCCCCTTAAAAACAACAATGTTGTGAACAATTCAAGTTTATACCGTTGTGTTAGTTTTGACCCTTGCGTGTTGCTCTCTTCCAGGCTGACAGCATCAAAAGCAAGAAGGCGCATCTTCCATCCAAACTCAGATTATACTGAAGTTGTGCAATATAGACCCTGGTACTGATAATGGAAGATACAGGTAAGTTGAACGTAACAGAAGTGCATTTCTTAGTTTATCCTTTAAACAACGTTCATCTTTAATGTGTTTACTTTGGTCTTGCTCCCCTTCACACACACACACACACACACACACACACTGATACGTTGTACATGCGTTATATTTAATGTCTGATTTTTGACAAGTGAATAAAGTCCTGTAATAACTTTTTAATTAAGTAAAATGTAATTATTCCACTCATCTTGCCAAACACTCACAAGCACACACACAAAGTTATCAGCGGACAAACACACACCTGATAAATTGCTGCACCTTTCAACCCTGATTTTGCAGGCAAAGGTAAACAGCGCGCAGTCATCCATCCCACATGCTTGTGTGTTGTTTGTGACTGTGTGAAGGTAATGAGAAGAACAAGAGGGTACCGGAGGAGGGGGAAAGACAGGGGGAGAGAAAAATCCTCAGCGAAGGACAAAGCTGCCTCAGCACTCTGAAACTCCAACAACCTCGACTAGGTAACCTCATCACGCTTCGGTGTGATCATCGCGCTGCACAGAAAGAAATAACAGCATCAGATTACATTCAATGATCCTTCGCGTGAATTTATAAATGACATAGTCATATTGTGGCAATTACTTTGGGACAAACTTTTCAGAACAACTCACATTTCCATTAGCATATGTTCAGCCAGACATTTTATTGCCTCCCTCGATTTTTTTTATTGCTCCAGCAGATGTTCTAGTGGCTATCATCAAAGAGATTTATGCAAGCTGATTACAGCCAAAGAGTCCACAGAACTGAATAAACATATTCAGTCCGGAAATGGACCCAGGCTCCTTCTGTAGCTAAATAAGGTCTGGTCTCCTTTGGTCTGTAGTTTAACCTCCATGTGGAGAGAAACTGGGTGAGGTCTGACATGCAAGACATGAACATATCAGCAGTCTTACTTAAAATGGGATCACGTTGTGCTTTTAAAGGAAGGGTTAAATTCTCCAAATCAGTGCATAAGTGCTAAGTGCAACACAAGTGCACATTAAAGAGCAACTTGCTGGATTTTTCATTCAACATATTGGCAGGAATTCTGATTATCAAGAAGGCATGTTGAGCAGCGCTCTTAAAAGTGCTTTAATACTTCAATTTTTATCATCATGTGTCCAAGTACGATAAAGGAGTCATTTCTGCCATTGTGCGGTCGTAGACGTAGGGAGTCTGAGTGGTGGCGATTTAGTGAGTTGACCTTTTTTTGCCAGTTTTATCGTGCGTTTCATTATTTTTCATTATGGTGAATTATTGTGTTTGTGCAAATTGGCCAAACTGCAGCCTGCCAGGACATCAGTGCCCCACTGTTCCCAAAGATCGAGCTGACTTTTTGTACTTGTGTGCATTTTGTGCAAGTGATGAGACAAGACATTGTGTGCGGCGCTAATTTTAGACAGGAGGATTATGTTCCCTGAGATTCAATGGCATTCCGGTTGGAATGTCAAAGCCAGAACTGTGTGTGATTTCAATACGTGCATCCACTTTGGTTCCACCGTCAGCAGCAGCTTCTGGTACTGACACAATGGTCACAAATCAAGAAAAGGTGAACTGTGCACTCCAGATCTTATGACATGTGCCTCACTGTCAGTCAATCCTATTTCTAAAGGCAGTGTTTCTGTTTTCTAAGATGCACCAACACTGGAACATCAGACATTTTTCTATTTTTACTGCAGGCTTCACCACACTCCTGGTTGCTACAGTTTGTTCTCTCTTCAACTCTGATGGTTAACCAACACCAAGCATCAGTACTGGTGCGCCACTGCAGGAATGTTGCCACAGAAAGCCGATTTGAAACTCCAGAATACTACGAAATACCAAGCGCTGATAGGCTTAATCAGCATTCTTTGGTAAGCACTTACATTTATCACTTATATATTAACTAAAACGGTTGATTTTAAAATGTATTCATTGGATTAATATGTTGGTGTTGAGTTTTTAAATGAATTGGTACCCACTACTAAATTTCTGATATTGTAATCATGGCCAGCTTGTGATCTTTGAGGCAGGTATAGGACTCTAAATGTTATTGTAGTCCTTTTTTTTTTGTCAAAAATCTAGTTTCTGGTTCATTTTGCTACAAATGAATCGACTTGAGTCGCCAGCCCGCAAGTTGCTCTTTAAGACTTGTTTTGCCTCTCAGACTGCATTTGGCTCTCCTCTGATATAGCAGCACTGTTGTCATCTGCAGTCTCAAAATGTATGCATTATTCACAAAAGCTTACATTTTTGTCCTGTCATCGCAACGTGTCTGCAAGACGTTGCTAAATTTTGCCATTGGTCTCCTATTTTCCGGCTAAAATAACCGACAGCGCCATCGTAATGATTCAGCAAATAAAGTCAACCGTGACATCAATAAACCAACTTCGCTGTATTATGGCATCAGAGTTAATTTTCTCCTAAAGCAGGCTACCAAAGGCTGTGTTTACTCGCTGTGTATAATCCCCCGCAAACCACCCACACCTGCACTTCCAATCTCAAACATCTTAAACATTCCCGTTTTATTTATGAAGTTTATTGGGAGCAGAACAAGGCTGTAAAAAAAAAAAAGGAAGTGCCTCATGCTGCAGGTTTTAATTCAGTAACTGGAGGCTGATTATTTTCCTGCACACCTCATCATTTAAAGGTGAAGTGTGGGATTCTGATTGTTGATGTGTAGCTCGTTGGTATATGTAGATAGCATGCTCTTCTTGCTCCCAGTCCCTCCTCAGCCCTGCTGTCCTGTGCACGGCCACGATCAAGCTCGACGCACGCTGGACTAGTGCTGTATGGATCGGCCCAAGCTACTTTGTTTGTTTCCTGTTTACTGAGCCAGAACTGTCTACAAACACCAGATTTTTTACGTTTTTTTTAAAGCTCACACACACAATGGACAGCCAGCAGACCGTGACAAGGTATTCACTAAATTTGACAAAAAAAATAGATTGGCACTGCTGACTTTACCTTTAAACATTCCTAATTTCATGCCCCCAAACAAAGAAGTCTATTGTTAATTCAGTCTTAACTGGGACACAATAAACTGAATTTTAGGTGAGGTTATTTTGGGATGGCGTGCGTATTCATGTCTGTATTTGTGCGTCTATTTCCACATGTTCTATTGTGTTCTGGTGAACCTGCTGCCAGTGCTGGAGTCAGTCACTGTGAACAGTCCAGGCCAAGAGTCGCTGCTGAACATGTTCTGTGCTCTCTTGTCTGCATCATTGAGGGCAATGAATTAAGCAGTAAACAGGTTGTTTGTCTATGACTGAACATTTAATTAGAAACTTTTGACTGCATGCCTCCAAATAAGCACACATTCCCATATGGCCTGTGCAGGCCCGTGGCCTGACCCAACTATCAGTATTCAACTACTGGAAGCATTCAGTTTTAAATGACATTAATTCATTATAGACAGGCAGCACTGGGGACTACAAAGGCCATCGCTGTTTTCTCCTGGGTTCTGAGCTGCCAACATGAAGAACGGAGAAACAGCCCAAATCAACAATTAGCAAATAACTTTTACATTAATTTAAGACCTGAATGGGAATAGTAAATCAGTTGCACTGTATTGCTCTCATAGGACTCAACCCTCCTGTAACTTGCAGCACTGGGGCATTGATTTAATGGATTATGCTTTGAATCCACAATGAATTCTTCAGTAATATGATAACATGAGGATGGGTGGACATTTGAACAGTTATGTCATATATACCTTTATATCAATAATGCCACAGGTGTAGTATATACCTCTTAGTCACATAATGCTCCATCTATAAAGAGCTTTGTGCCACTTGGTCAAGTACAGATGCAGGTGTTGAGCCAGTTTCAGTGACTCGAAGGGAATGTTATCGTTTATGTTGAGTTTTTTTTTTTTTATGTTCATTTATTACCAAAGTGATTACATTTTCAGAGAGGATAACAGAATTTCCGTATGACATTAAAAGCATAATTACAAATGGTTTCCACTTAACTGCTCAGATGTTCATTAGTTGTCTGATGTGTGGGTTTTACAACATAAACGTTTTGTTCGAACATCAGAGTACCCTTTGAGCAATTAATGTCTCCTATTAGTGAGCAAAAAATCTTATCTGTTACTGACACAGCACTATCCTCCTCCAGTCCGAGGGGATTCAGCTGCTTTCATGATGAGCTTTCATTGAATGCTGAAAAGATTGATGAAAACACCAGAATTATGTGTCTCGCAGCACAGTTAAAGTAATTGATTTTCTGGAGGGTGGTTAAAAGGAATTTCTGTTCTCATTGATTGTTTGACCGTACCAATTTGTTGATCATTTCGGTTGATTTGAAACTCAAGTGCGATGACACCTTACCAATGTAAATCCATTTCTTAAATTACACTCTTCAAACTTTGACATGAAGAAACAAAAATGATCAAGCTTTTGGTAAAATGGGAATGAGCTTACGTTTCAGCCTTTCCAAAACCAACAGTATATGAGCTCAAGTGTAAGGAATGAATTAAACAGTGTGTGTATCTGCTGTTATATCAATGTGTGGCTAAGTAGTGTACCAGTAATTTAACACGACATAAGCTGGGTACATTAGCATTAGCTATGTTAGCATTGCACAGTGTTACTTCTAAAACTGAGCTGCATAAAATGAGTTAACAGGATTGAATGAGGGAGGATTGGGACATCAACTGTGTACTATTTGTTTACTGTGAGTGCCACGTCAATAACCCCTGTCCAATTATAAGTCCTAGCATTTTCCAAAGATGCACACCTTGTTGTTCCAGTTGTTCCATCCATCAATTTTCTTCCACCCAGCTGGGGATGGGTCACCGTTTCAGTCAGTGAAACAGGCCATTCTAGACGTCTCTCTCTCTCTAGCATTGATTTCCAGTTCTTACTGGGGGATCCCAAGGCATTCCCAGCCTAGATGAGATATGTAATCCCTTCAGAGCGTTCTGGGTCTACCCCGAGGTCTCCTCCCAGTTGGACTCACCAAGAAATCCTCCAAAGGAAGGCACCCAGGGGACATCTAATCAGATGCCCGAACAACCTCAGCTGGCGCCTTTTGACGATGAAGAACTCTTGTGGCAGCTCTACCACAAGCTCCCTCCGGACAACCAAGCTTTATACACTATCTCTAAGGCAGAGCCCAGCCACCCTATGGGGGAAAGTCATTTCATTTGCTAGTATTCCTGATCTCATTCTTTCAGAACCTACCCAGAGGTCATGACCGTAGGTGAGGGTTGGAAATAGATCAACTGGTAAATCAAAAGCTTCCTTCCCTCTCTGTGGAAAGATACCCCTGAAGTAGCATCACTTTGTCGCAGTGGAGGAGTTTGTGTCTGCCTGTGATCCTGGGAGCTTTGTTGTTGGGGGAAGTAGCCCCTGGTAGGTTCTTGCATGGTGAATTGACCAGACTACAGAAAGTGCAATTCAAAGACCTAAATGAATCGGGAACAAAGGAACTTCACTTGGAATAGGTAGACCGGAGCCCCCTTTTGTCCAGGAGGGGAGCTTACTGGTGGCCAAGCTGTGTTTATTGGGCTCGGTTGGCCACAGCTTGAAGAAGTAACATTGGACCACCACCCACTGGGCCCTCCATCTGTAGGGATAGGCACTGGGGTGGGGTTAAGCTGGGTGGCAGGAAAGGACATGGTATTCAGACATCCTGACCCCTAGTGGAGCAAACTGGCTCTGAGGATGGGAAATGTAATTGCTGTGTTTATTAAATACATTTTCTTTCTTGATCATACTATGATGTATGTAAGCTTCTACGAGCTCCACAGTGCAAAATTGCTGCTCCCACTTCCTCCTTTAGACTTTCTTCCTTGAACTTACAACTTTAGCCTCATGTCTTTTACAATATTGATGACTATCATATCCACATCCAAGATATTTTAAAGGGTTCTCCTTTTAAAATGGCTTGTTTGGACACAGTTGTCTACCAGCTCATGGTGCAAACAACCTGCAGCTGACAAAATTTAAAAGTCACTTTGTGAAATCAAGGACCCATGTTTACAAAAAGTACGACATTTTTAGTGGTGACGTTATCACTATTGTAAACTACACATGTTCACTTTATAGGAAAACAGGGGGAATAAGCAAACACTCAGCTGCTATTTGGTGTTTTACAGACTGTGTGTAGGCTTTTATTTTTCATTGCTGCAGCCCATATGCCTTTATTTGCATCTAACTGCAGGGGTGTTCACGAATACACAAACAGAGGTCCGCGCACACACGTGCACTCTCGCACACAAGTTGGGTCTGAGTTGGTATGGGCCTGTGAAGCGCCTTCTATTCCCTGTGGTCTGCTGCTGGCTAAGCCTCTGTTAATTTCACTAACCACCTTGGCCATCTTCTCTACAGTCATCATTAATCATCTCTCTCTTCTCCTTCCCTTTCCTCTTCTCTCCCCTGCTCCCAACCCTTCCCCCACATCCTCCCTTTTATTCTGCTCCTCTACAGCATCTTCGCTCCTTTGCCGCCTAGTGCTCCAGCGTTTGTGTAAGAGCTGCAGTGATGAGATAACACCAATAGGCCTAATGCAATAAAGTTGACAAAGAATCTACGACGTACAAATTACACAGATAATATGCCGCTCCGCTGCTTTGGCACACTGTTAGCATAAAAGTGCTATAAACCATCTGCACCAGAATGTAACATTTGAATTTTATTGCGCAGGTCCTCAGAAGGCTGCAGACAAAAATGCGCGGACCACTCGTCAACCTAAGCCTCCAGCATCTTTCTTAATGACAGTATACGCTGACATAATGGGTTTTAAAAAAATATATACTTAAACGATAGAGGTCAGCTCTTGCAATGAAGCCTGGCACAAGGTGAGAGTAGGACAGACCTTAAATTAGACATTAAGACCAATTTACCACCCAATATGGTATAATAAGGCTTGTCAGCAAACTCTACAGAGAATAGAAAAAGAATCGGTTCATTCATATAAGAGAAACAAAAATAATCCTTACCAGTATCTCTTGAAGTGTACATGGTTTGAGATTTGGGCAATATGGCAAGAGCCTGCCTCTGAGATGAATTATTTAACGGCCATATTGCAGCATTTGGGCAGGCCTTACGATCCACTCATAGATCCATATGCTACCATGTCCTTTTGTTTTTTTGCTAGAAGAAACCCTGTGGAAACTGTCTGCGCTTTACTTTATGTGGCGAAGGCACCCACAGACTGCAGTGATGTGTGTGAAATCCCAACCCCGACAAATAATGCCAGTATATAATACTAATGTGCAACAGAAAATACTGAATGCCATCTGAATTAGGTATATTTAATCAGCACGAGGAAATTGTTTCATTATGTCACCAACAGTCAGTTTCAACTGAACATTCTTGTGCGAGTAGCGACCACTACAATGTTCACAGCAGCCACCTGTTTGTCTGATCTGCATCCAAGCTAATATAAAACAAGCATCATGAATCACTGCAATTGCCTTTATTAAGGAAAAAACTTTTGAATTTAGTACACTTGTATTCACCCAAAAGGTTCTTTTGCACCCTTGTATATTCTCTAAAAGAAAAAAAATGCATGTCATGGCCTGCCATTCACCAGTAACAGAGGATTATCCATGAATCCAATTTGCCTCCAGTGTAAAAAGTGGTCACAGCAGATGCAGGTGTTTGCGGTGATTGTCAACTCTCCCTCAGTGTGGCTTTCCACGAAATCAATGCATCTCGTCATTCTTAAGAAATTTAAATAAGACGACTGAGCCATTCTGCAAATTCTGGCATCCGGGGAAGATGCATTTGCTGGACGACGGTATTACTAGCTAGCAAACTGTTGGCTGCAGTAGTAACTTGCAATCAAGTGGTAGAACCACTGACACTAATGCGTTCCAGTTTTTATTACTTTATACTGTTAGGAAGTGGAGTAATGCCAAGTATGGCTCCAGTGCATCACCGAGCCGTGATTTCTGGCCCACCTAAAAAGTCCAGAGCACAAAAACAGTGAAAAATGGTTGAGATAAGTCGTGATTGAGCGGGAGAGCCACTGGTGTTAATGTGCTCTAGTTTTTATAACATTATAGTGTTATGGAGAGGGGTGCATTATTGACACATGATTTCCGTAATGTTGCTTTAATAACAACCTGAAGATAAACTATTATCCTCTTGTGTCTCAAGTTTGATTTTGTGGTGACTTTTTATTGTTGTTATGATTATTCTGCTCTAACCCTTGTACACACACTTTTGCCAGCACTGTCAGTCAGTTTCTACCAAAGCCTAGATTGCTCTGATATTAATTGATTTGACTAACAAAAGAATCTACAGTTCAGCTGCCGTGCATAATGCAACAATACATGTAATGTTGGAACTGAATGCTGGATCTTGCATGAACTCAAATTGAATTTCCCATTTTCTTATTCTTCTTAAGATAACATCTCCACGAATAGAAATAAAGGACACTGTATCTCCTTCGACCGCAGGAGTTGAGATGTTCCTGCCCGCAAAATCAAACTTGTTAAATTAAAAGTTCAAAGTTTGTGTAAAACTTTCTTTCCTCTTTCATTTAGACAAAATCATTTCTTCCATTATAGACATTAACTGCTGCCCTGTGCCCCAGAAAACTGCATTTGACACACATCAATGGCTTGACTACACATGTGAATGAGGACTTTTTCACATCACACAGCTTCTACCCCAGCAGCACCTGTAAGGAAGATGAGAAAGCTCTTGTTGGAGAGTCGGGTAATCTTATGTAAGTACATTTCTCATATTCCTTCCATCCACTTTTTGGTCCGAATAAAAGTAAAATGTAAAGTGTTAATTATTTCAATAGAATTACAGAATCACATTTGTCATGGTGCTAAAAAAAAATAACTTGAAGTGAATGATTGCTGCTGTTGTTAAGTTTAACTGCTGATTTCTGGTTCAATGTCATTTTTTATTCTTTAAAAACCAAAGTCTTAAATTTCCCCCTGACTTACCTCACGAAAGAAAATATATCCTTCACTGTGACATTTTGAAAAGCCAAAAAAAAAAAAAAAAAGAGAAAGACATCAGTGGCTGCAGTATAACTGAGTGAAATGTACCATTCACAAACACAGTAGTAACTGACCATGTGGAAATGGAGCAGGGATGTGTAAGGGTGAGAGCATCTCAGCAGCCACACTTTGTCTTCAAACACTGGGTCAGATATTAAAGGTCATCTCTCCCCAGTACACAGAGCCCACCTGGCATTTCAGCGGAAATGATCCCTCTCCGTGCCAGCTTACAGCAGGGCTCCGTGAACACAGGATGGGGGCAAATAACATTTTAACACTTCCACAGTTGGGAGTGACAGAGTGTGAATTAAAAAAAAATACTCAAAATACATATTTGTGACGGTTACTCAGAGAATGACCTCTGCATACAGTATTATTACAGTGGAAACTTACAAATCACCTTCTAGCACAACACATGAAGCAGTTTATTTTTATTTTTTTTCACAAATCAGGCTTCTTATTTCTAGCGTGTAATTTGTCGGCTGAAAATGCATCAACTGTAGATAGTTAAAGAAAACTAATGCAATTACCTAAACTCAATGAGTCGGGCAAAAACTGCTTAAAGCTGCCTTCTTAAATCTTTCTGGTGATTCATTTGAAAGTAGGCCCCTTTAAAAGAGTCCTAAATATGTGCTTGATAAGTGTAGATGAGTAAATGCTAAAAGAGGAAGGCCTCGTTCACATCTGCATGGGTATTTTTAAAATCGGATTTTTCCTTTTTTCTCGTTCTCAAAAAAATTAATTAATGAATTATTGGGCTTGCATGTCAAGAGCATGCAAACCCAACAGGCTGTGATACAACCCTGATCATCATGTTGGCCAATCAGAAGCCTGAAACAAAGCTAACACTGGTTCTTCAAGGCTACGACGGAACATCAGGGTAGGAGGGAATCATGTGTGTTTTCTGTTCTTCCATATAGTGGAAGATCGACTGTCTATTTATGTGTAAACACTTCAAATGCCCTGTCACGATAAACAACAGAACTTATAATCTGAGTTTCTCCCTATTTGCATGTCAACAACAGAGTTTCTGAATATCTTCGCCCAGGAAGGAATTTTCCAAGAAAGCTCAGGTTTCAGTGACCTAAGGCAAAACACGTAGAAAAACATATTTTAAATAATGTCCGTGCTTATGTGGACAGGCCTTATAGACTAAAGCTACAAGTCCAGGGTGGAAAAAAATCTGCATGCTTACTAGGTGACATTTCATGAACAAAAGCAACAAAACAATTCACATTCCGATTAAGAAGAAAATAGTGAATAAAAATGTAATAAAAATGCACTTTGTTCCAACATAGCCTTTGAATCATTTTTAATGTTTGGATTTTTTTCTTCATTTTTGTATGAGAAAACATTTTGAGGGTGAGAATTTAAAAGAAAGTCTGGCAGAAGTAACACCATATGCTCCAATCCTGAACTTTTTTAAAAAAAAAATTTTAACATGACCTATAACCTACAAACAGTAATAGCAATTGACATGGCACTTGTCTTTAAAAATAATGCTAGACTACTGCCTCTGCTGCAGTGGCATCTCTAACACATGCAAATGAAATGTGTGCACCATTTTTTTGGATGGTGTAAATAAATAAATCAGGGCTGTATCAGCGGCAGCTATGATTCTGGCTTTAATCCTCATACATCAGCCATATACAATTTTTTTTTTTATAAAAACGTGTAGTTTGGGGGAAATATGACATTGGTGACTTCAACACCCCCACTGGTGTTATTGCCCACAGAGTGTCACTCCACAGTGTCCATGACACCCCCCCTACCAAGTGGCTAATGAGGTCAAATGACAAATTACACAGTCAGTTTAACCAAAGGGGCCTGGGACATCATACACAGAACAGATTAGCCCAAATACTGTGAAGCAGCAAATCATCGCTTCCTTCATGGCTGACAGGAAGGTGGAGTGAAAAGCATGCAGAGGAAATTTAAAAACAAAGGATTTGCTGAAAAGTGTTTCCAAAAAAAATTGCACACCAACTCTTCCCGATACTATAACTAGAGCAGAAATCTGCAGACCAGGCATCGCAATTCAGCAGACATTTAGGTTCATAGACAGTGCAGCTGCCCCTCTTGGGCTGAGATTAATTGCTGGATGGATAAAGCCACAGTGATTGACAGATGAGTTGCAGCACTGAAGAGACATGCGAGAGATGAATGTGGAGCAGTTCAAAGGAAAATTAGCGTTGAGTGCTTGGAATTCCTCAAAAGAGATTTTGCCAGAACCAAACATTTGGAAGTTGCCGTGCAAAATAGGATTGTAGTGCATGAAAAGTAATCAACCAAAAACAGTGCGCGAGTTGTAGGTGTCACAGGTGTTCAGGCTTTTTTTGTGTGTGTGTGTGTGTATTCATTTGCCGGCATTGAAAACCAGTCAACACGCATCCATTCCCCAGTAAGTGTTCTACTCAGAGCAGTGCTATGGGTCTCACTAACACCTGCACACTCCAGGATGTTGGAAGCTGCCGCTTTGCAATTTACATTTTTCTTGTAGCTCATGTTGCCTCCATCTGTAGATGTGTTAGTGTGCAGAGATAACAAAGTAGTTCTACCTTCTGAATGTTCTATATACTGCATATGCTCACAATGACGTCTTTGTATGTTAAAGAGAAGAAGGACATAAAGGATCAATTCATGTTTCAGACCATCACTCAGAAGACTACAGTCATAAAATATGAAATCAACGTTTCAGCTCCAACTGTGATATATTTATTGTGCCACGTATGTTCAGTTTGGAATAATTTCTGATCATATGCCGTTGTCGTCATACATCTAACATGTTTAGTTAAAACGAAAAATAGAATAGTTGTTAATTTTAATGATCAATCAAGTGTACATAAGTTATTTTTACGCAATAATTTTAATTTTATTTTGCTAGATCGGACTTTTTAAATAGGACTATTGTGTTTGTTGTCATTGACAGTAAATGTAACATTTACGGGTTTTGGACTTCTGAATGGATTTGAAGACATTCATCTGGGCTTCGCGTAATTATGACAGAGATTTTCTCAATTTCTTACATTTTACAAAGCAAATAATTTCAGAAAATAAGCACACAAGTAACAAATAATGAAAATAACTGTCGCAGCAGTACGATACAGTCATTCCATTGTATTAGGATTTTTCTTCTACATAGCATTTGTCAAACACATTATACTTTTCTGCTTGGTGTTTTTGTGTCAAATATAATTCCCTTTAACCGTCCCTATCAGATTTTTTACACTTCATTTTGCCTTATTTAAAACGGTCTCATGCTTTTTTGGAGAGCGCGAGAGAGAGAGAGAGAGAAAGCACAGAGAGCTTTAAATGGCATGCTGCATTGCAAACTAACAAAAGCACCTCGACAAAAAAAAAATGAAGCCACAGGTAGTTTATGGGGCTATCATCTGATGGAATTATTTTCCTACTAGCTCCAGGTGCAGGGCCAGGATAAAGACAGTCTATCACCAGAGACCCAGACAGCTAATGTAGCATAAAGAGCAGCTCAAAATTTGCCCGTGGTCGGAGCGACCCTTTCTTGTAACTGGGTCCTGCTTAATGAACTACAAGGCGCCTTGAATGACAAATAAATTGTGTTTTTTTAGGCCAACACACTGCTCAATGCATCACTAATAAGGTTAATTTGAGTCCCACTGGGCAGAAGGCATTAGCCTAAGTGTTTATCCGCTTTAGCGCTGTCCCCTGTTAGACTGACAAAAAGAAACAGTGCTGGCAGTGTCATTAGAATGACACTAAGTAGAAGGTGAATGCCCAATTTACTCATCAAGTGTGAGCCAAATGAACAGGATGCAATCATGAATTACTTGCTGTTTTGTATATGCAACAGAGTACACTCGTTACGACTGTATTTGTGTGTGTTTTTGCATAAACCTTGCTGGTTTTTTTGGGGGAATGGAAAGAAGCTGTATAGGAATTACGGTGCGTGACACAACGAGAAATTTCACTGAAGATGAAACGGCAAACAGAGCGGCACATGTGCAATGAATTGCTCCATTGGTCTGTCAGGTTAGTTATGTGTGCGCCGTAAGTGAAATGTATGTTTCGAGGTCCGTACGTCCCATTTCCCCAAACTGATTACAATTGCAAATTCAGGTGAGCCCGACGCAGGACAATAGTCGTCTCCGACCGAATGATAGACCTCCTTAATTAAAAACGACACTTCTTTCAGAGACTGTTGAATGAATTTTATTTTTTTTTCTCCCACAGCCTCAGTGCTATTCAGTCAAAGAGACAGTTTATATAGCTAAACTGGAGGCTGCTGTTAAATTCACCAGGGCTACTGTTGCATACAGTGGACTAGATAAGCCTCATTTGAATAATTCCCATATAGCTCCGCCGCTTTATCTCGGAGTTTACCCATCAGAAACGAGTGGTGTTGTGCTTATAAAGTTGTCAGACGACACAGCCCCACTGTTAATCAATAACAAGCTTTTGGCACGGCATTGTATTTTGGTGCAGATATTATTGACATCCCTTCAGACTGTAAGATCTATAATAGGCTTTTGCCTTTGCAGAGAAATTGACATTTTGAAATCTTTTCAGTCCCACATTTTTTTGTTGTTGTTGTGTTTGTGAAATGGTTTTTTTAGCGGGGGTAAAGCAGAGCGAGCTACACCATGCTACGGGTTTTCAGGCTCCATGGGAGTTTATTGTACAGTAGCAAGAAAAGTGAATGGCTAAGCTTCACTTCTTGTGTGGGGGGTCTAAATCCCAAGTCCATTAAATCACTCTGTATAACAGATTAGCCGGAGCCTATTAGTTGAAAAGAGTTCTGAGATTTCCCACTCCCACACGTATTCTCCGAGTCAGTGTGGCACCTTCAAAGTCTTCATTACCTGCTATAAAAACCAAACACTTTCAGGGTAGTGAGTAACAGGCCAATCTCTGGGACAGGATGTAATTAAGAGGAGGACGTCGGAGACAATACCAAGTCTTTATCGGAGAAATCTCAGGAGGGGTTGCGCGCCAGAAAGACACACGTTCGAGAGACAGAATGGAAACAAGGTTGTTGCACTTAAGTCTGCCGTGCTGCGAAAGATTTCAGACGAGCGTTCGCCGTCATTAACAGTCGATTTCAAAGTTCGTCCAAATTGCGGAGAGAAATGCTAACCGGCGCCATTAATGTACACACAGAGGGAGCGGGTCCAAGATTGCCTCTGCAGCAGGAGTATCTGAAGATGGATATTGTCTACTGGGTGCCAAGACTATTTTGGGAGCCCGAGCCCCTGAGTTGTCCCTGGGCACCCTCTGATCAGCTTTGTCATCAGGTGTGAGAGCGACTACACACTCAGTAGGAGAGTGTGGATACATCCCGACACTCACACCTCACCAAAGTAATGGGTGTTTTTCGCTTCTCCTTTTTTTTTTTTTTTTTAAGATAAAAGAAAGAAAGACAGAGAGGTGCAGCTTCTCTGTCATTTTACTCCTTCATTTCTTGTAGAAATTGGAAACATAGAGAGGTCGGGAGACTTTCTGAAGATGTTATCCATGGTGACTTAAAAGCTGGTGACAGGTTTAGTTGTTAAACTACAGCACTTGTGTGTTTTTGGATGCATCCCAACTGCAGGAGACGATGTGATGGGTCATTTTAATGCGCATAAGCAGGAGTTGATTGCTTACATCTCAGGACTGTAACATTCCAGCTCCTGTTGGTGTAACAGTGCCGTGTTTCTCCATTTAATCCATCTCTCCGTGCCTGTTTTCCATGTTTGATGGAACATGCGTGCGCGTCTGCTTGTTTATTCCATTTCCTATCTCATTGCCTTTTCTGCTTACCTTTCCATTTCTCGTTGCGCGGCAGATCCACAAGCTGGAATGAATTCTGCATCGCGTGCTTTATTGTTCCCACACACACACAACCTACACACACACACACACATTAGCACCTCTCTTTTATTTACTTTTTCCCGGTGAGTGTGTGCGCGCATGCATGCGTGTGGATGAAGTCGCATCCTGGAGAAGTTTTTGCAATGCGTGCGTCAAAAGTACGTGAGGATTGTGGCGCATTGGTCGGCTGTAGTCAGTGCTGAATGAACGGAAGGAGGAGGGAGATCATACATTAACTCCTGCTGGCTGCGGGGACTCTCCAGTTGTCAGAAGCCAAGACAGAGGGACACACTCAGCGCAGAGCTTTTTGAGAAACAAGGGGGCGACAAATGAAACCCAACCGAAAATCCACTTAATTTCTTTTTCATTTTTTTCTTCTTCTTCTTCTTCAGAACCTCCCCCTCTTGTTTTTTTTTTTCTCCAGGAGATTTTTACGCAGCGCAAAAAGAGTAAAGAAAACGCCGCAGAGATGAGTGTTGCGTGGTTTTACGTGCCCCTGAAGGATCCCCTCTCCTGATAAAGGGACCAAAGAGGACAAAACAACAAGCCTGTCCATGATATTTTCCAAAAGAAGATCGCAAAGGTGGAGCGATTAGAGAAGGGCTGATGAAGGGACTATTAATCCTTTCAGTGCACCAAAAGCACCAAAGGGTATTAGAAACGTTTGGATGGAAATCGGGCGAGTGTTTGGAATTGTTTTTGGTTTTATATGAAACTGGTGATTAGTAGTTGTTGTGACACACCTGAAAGGATTGTTTTGTGGTGTTTTTTTCCCCCTTCTTCCACTTAAAGATTCTAAGAAGGAGTAAAACATTTTCTTCTTATTTTCTTTCACCGAAAGGTTGTGTGGCATGAGCGGGTTCTCCGTGTGAATTTTCAGAAACTCTCATCTCTTATCTCTACACATTTTTTTCTTTTCAAGTATTCCTAAATCTAAATGGAATTAGTTGAGTCTGAAGCCGTTTGTGAAAGGAACAGACATGGTACATGGGCACAGCTTCCATCACGGTAAGACATCCGTATTCATCAGCTGGAGCTCAGAAGCTCTTTTTTTTTTTTCTTTTTTTTTGTGTTGCATGCCTTACCCCCAACGCAAAAGAAGTATAATAATCCTTTAAGCAGTTTAAGAGGGATGCTAAATATCTGAGCAACAGATCAAACTGAAAACAGGAGCAGAATAGTGATTTGATTGGCAAAATAAGTGTGGGGATGTGATACAGAGACGCACTGCATCCTACAACCTGTAAACTCACTGTTGAAGGTCACTATGTAAGTTCTCTTTGTGGTTTTCTTTTTTTTAATATTCAGCTTTATTCTAGGGGGGTTACTGTATATGCAGAAACTACATCATGTGTTATAGTTTATGATGTATTTAGTGTAGTGGTCCATTTTTATTTTTTAGCTTTTTTTTGCCATTTTTGTGACAGTTTTTTTAATGGTTTAGTTAAAACTTATGGCTTATGAGTTACAGCACCTCTGTGTATATTATGAGGGAATACACCCTCATTATTATAGGCATTGTGTGCTTTTTTTTTTTTTTAAATCGCTCTTTATCATGTCAAAATCTTCCATTAAAATTGTATCTATCTTTGTGTTCTTACAGTTGTTGCAAGTCTACTCATACTTGGGTTGTGTGGGGCAACAAAGAAGGATCCAGCAGGTAATCTCCATCACCAAAGTACCTTTTTTTTTTTCTGCCCAAACATCTTCTATTTCAAAGCTTTAATCTCTCCGTTTTGCCGTATATGTGTATTTTAGTGAAAAACAATTCGGGAGTGAAACCTGCAGGTCAATGTGGAACGTGGGTGAAAGAACCAGAAGGAGGGCTCTTCACTTCTCCCAATTACCCAAACAAATACCCCCCAGACACAGAGTGTGTTTACATCCTTGAAGGTAAATATTCTCTTTAAACGCAGCAGCAGGGGGAAAAAAAAAAAAGAGAGAGAAAAAAGTCAATGTGATGTAGCTATTTATTCTCAGCTAAAGCATTCCTGGGGTTCTCCTGAGGAGAAAATCACAGTAACTGCTCAGTGAATGATGAGATGTGTTGGTTATTAGACACCAAGTGGCCACTTCTTTTCTCGATTGTTAAAAGATGGCATTTGATGAATCAGTGCACATAATCGGATAAAAAAGAAAATTTACCAAAGTGAATGTGGAACTAACAGCTCTGGTGTTTTAGAGATGAATTGACTAACAGCCAGGATTGGAGGTGTGTATTGACTGTGTGGGCGTGCTGATAATGAAACAGGTTGAACGTTCATCAATGAAAGTATGACTAATATTTTATTCCATGCTTTCATGATGGGCACTAATTATTTCCATTGTGTCTCCCAGCTCCCCCGAGGCAGTGTATTGATCTACACTTTGAGGAGAATTATTCAATCGAGTCCTCTTGGGAATGTAAATTTGACAACATCGAGGTTCGGGATGGACCGTTTGGCTTCTCCCCGATTCTCGGACGGTACTGCGGTCAACACAGCCCGCCTGATATCAGGAGTAGCGGCCGATATCTTTGGATAAAATTTGTTACAGATGGTGAACTGGAAGCAGTGGGATTTTCAGCAAGTTACAACTTCACCGCAGGTATGTTTTTTTTTTTGTAGCTGTTTTGCCTAACTGTCTCCGTCAGTTTATTTTTCCCCTCCTTGTAAGCATATCCATGCTTTATAGCTCCAACAGCAAGGATCCAAATGAATAACAAACATCATCCAGAGAACTCGGCCTTGTGGGAGCCTCTTGCAGCTTTATTGATTGTCTGTCTGCACACACTCTCTATTTCCATTGGCAGTGTGCTGTCATTGGCTGGGACACTCTTGTAGCTGGTTAGCCTGTTATTTCTTTTTCTCTCTATATTTGGAGCCAACAGTGTCATCGGCAGACCTCTTCGGTTTTATGGAGAGCGGCGAACCAATCTGTGCTGTCGAACACAACCGTTAGTAATTACGGTTATGTGTAAAACCAAGGCTTTGGTAATTTGCCTCATCTTTGGTTAAGATCCCATTACTGAAGCAGCGTGAGGATTGATGACGAAGAATCAGGGCATAACAATGATTTAATATTCCTTCACCCACACTTGACTGGGTTTAATAACACTGTCAACTTTTTTTTGGTGTGTTCGGGGCTGGAAAGGCACAGCGCGAGGAAACATAAAGGGTATGCCGATTTGTCTCCACATCCACTGCACCTTCAGGGTCGTTTCACTATTGAATATTTGAGTGTGTCATTGTTTATATGATGAACACGTATGGACTACAAAGAGCTTTCATCTGGGGAAACATGATACAAGCTGCACGCTATTGAAAGGGAAGGTACCGAGGTGAACAGGGGGTTATAGATTTATCTTTAAAGACTTTGCACGTGTCGTTATTGCGAAATCACAGTGATGAGTGGGAAAGAAATGCAGCTCGTGGCAATGAAATCTGGTGATGATTAAAGCGAAGGGCTTCACAGCATTGACTGTGAAATAGAAGGTAAATTGCTTATGCAAAACTACAGCAAGGGAAAAACTGGTGTTGCTCAATTGATTGATGTAATCACAGTAAAAGTTACAGTGTTACAGTGTGATATTTTCTGCATAATTTAGAAAGGAGCTCGAAAGAATGGAGGGGAAAAAAAAACACAAAAATAAAACATGAATTGACACGATTTCAAGAGCGTGTCAGGCAGAGTTATGTTCTCTGCTACGGAGATGCTGTCTGCTGAGGCATGAATCTCTTATCCTGCAGCTGTGCTTTACACATCAATTGCTCCATCAGCTTCATTTTAAGTTTCGCTCTTTAGAAATCTACTTGTGATTTTGCTAATGTGTTATTTGGGGCTCTTCAGCAGCAACACCAGCTGAGTAGCTAAACATTTACTAGGTTGTAATGTGAAGGGTAGCTCATATTAAGTGAGCTCCCAATAAAGGAATAGTTCATCATTCTGCAAAATAAGCTTACTGGTACTTCTGCAAAGAAATACACTGAATTCGAAGAAATAAAGCAGCTGATGTCTTAGCGTAAGAAAGCCGACCAAGTTTTCACTTCGCGTCATTCACTGGCACAGATCTGACCACTGGTTCTTTTGTGTAGTCAGTGTCGAGTCAACCCAAACAGCCAGTTTTAAGCTGCGTTAGCTGGAAATTCACGCCCCCCAGCCCAAGTGTGACAGTGTGTGTGTGTGTGTGTGTGTTAGCCCAGCTTCTGGCTGATCTCAGAACTCCAGTTCTTCCTGTTATTTCCCTCCACTTTCTCTCCCCTTTCTTCTCGTCTCTGTATATTGATGAGGTAGCCCGGGGAAGAGCACAAATTTCACTCAAGGGGAAACATTTCCATTTCATGCTGACGCATCTTCACCTCAGTTCACACCTCAACAGGCTAATCTTGCCCATTGTGTCATTCTGTTGACTTTGCATTGCGAGTGTGCCACGTCTGTAATTTGCCTTGCGTCTGAACACACTATAATGTTGAACAATTAACGCACTGGATCTTGTTTTTTTGCGTAGTAGAACCACAATTTGGTTTTTATGTGACTAACCAAGCTGCTAGTTGTATGACTTCATAATGACTGTACAGACAGTTTTCTCATCTCCTGACACAAAAGCCAACAAGCACAATGAAAATAAGGGCAAATATTTTCTTTAATAAATGTGAGCATTAAATATGACTGCATTTTAATGGTGGCATTTTCAGTATATACTTCTCTGATGCAGTGAAGGTAGTCTGCTCAACTGTCTCCCCTATTGAGTGTGAAGAAAAATTGAACTACAGTATAAAATCCAATTAAGAGCACTACTGCAGCATCCAAAAATGTAAGAAAAAAAAGAAGAAAAAAAAGCACTATACACGAAGGATCATTTGTTTTTTTATTCCCTCCTTGATAATCCAAGATAAGGAATCCAGACTTCTTTTCCTGTAATGTGCAATTGAAGTATTGTTCCCTTTTCATGCTCCTCTCGCGAATCTCATTGAAAATTTGCTGAGAGCAAAGAAAAAAGCGTTGCCTCTCGACTTGATAGGAAATATCTGTGGCATATGATTTGCATAATTAAAGAAGATAAAAGTCTTGAATTCACTCGACTTGATACTCTGAAATCTGGCAATGTGAATAGCGTCTCACATCTGCAGCTGCTCTGCTAACCATGCTAATTCACACAGCCCTCCTCTGATGAATGGGAAGGAGAAAAAAAAGTGGCAACAAAGGTGAGATGAATCAGCTCCTCTTACTCTCTTTCTTCAGTCATTTTAGGAACAGGATGTTGAAAAAAAACTCTTATGCCTCTTCTACACATTCTGCCAGCATCTTTTCAGAGCTTTTGTGCTCTTGATGACTAATGCTGTTAGTAAAGCAGTCGGTGAATGAAGAACCATTGACAGGAATCTCACAATATCTAGTGTCATGCACTGAGATGCTTCAACGAGGCCCTTGAAGTGTGCAGACACTATGCATCCGATCACGTGTGGCATCAGAGGGAGTAAGAAACGCCGCTGTAGGAGATTCAAACAGAGCAGTGACTAAATGAACTTGGCTGGCCCAGTGATGTGATGCACAATTTATTTGTCAGAGAAATTACACCCTGATGCCTCATGCTCAGTCTCTTCTTGCGTCACAGAACTTTTACAGCAGGCTCTGTTCTTTTCCACTTCTGCATTGTGGCTTGTTTTTTAAAAGGACCTGAAATGTATGTAGGAGATTGGAAATGATGTGTATTAGAAAATCACATGTACGACTGTTCCCTGGTGAGTTAATTATAGTGACAATGACACACATGGCGTAGTGTCTGTATAGGGTTTATTGCAGGAAAGTTTACGAAGCCGTGGCAAGCTGCATATGTGACTCACTTTAGTTGCATAAGCACGCCTTGAACCACAGATAGGGAATACCTTTGTCTCCCAAACATGTCGACCTGCAGAAGAATCGTAGTCATTAGTGTACGCTCGACTAGGGGTGGGCTTGTATCCAAGACATTCTTAATTTCACGTCTACTTTTCAAAGGAATTGCACACATTGTGTCTTTACTAACCGGCTAGCACCGTCCCATTCCATCTTGTGTTTTCCTACCTTCAGGTTGGCAAGCCTGTCACTTCAGCTCAGGACACCGTGTTGTCGGTCCTCAGCTGCCTCCCCAGTGAGTCTCTCGCCCTGCAGACAGATTCCAACTCCGCCGTCTTGGACTGCAGCTGGTGATTGTAGTCCTTGTTCTGCCCTCCAGGACAAACGCTGAGAGCTGGAGGGTCACTCCAACCAGAACTTGCAGCAGATGGAGAATTGGTTCATGGGCCGCTATGCCAACCTCAAAAAGGTTGCAGAGCAGAGCAAAGACACTAGAAAGTCAGCTTGTGATGAGATGACCGACCAACGTCACCCGCTGTAGTCCGAGTCGGTGGAGTTGTTGTCCATCTGTGGGACGTAAGATCTACAAGACAGGCAGCCGAGTGACATCAAGGACCGCCTCGGCAGCAACCTGGAACCATTAAGTGTATCCAGGCAACCATATGCACAACTATTCATCGCACAAGTTCAGCTAAATTTGCAGGAAGAATTGTGATTCACATTGTAGGTTGTGACTGAACCCTAAAAGATTGCGATATGATCTTCTGACCAGATTGTACATCCCTAAACTTCAGTAAGATCAGTTTGGCATTTGGATCATTGTTTGGGGCTGCTTTTGCTGAAACTTGGATAAGAAGACTGGTACTTGTCTCATAGTATAAACAATAAAAAGGCAGCAAGAATTGACTAGTGTGGTTCCAAAGGTGGCAAGATCTCTCTGCAGCATCTCTAAAGCTCACTAATTAACACAACGTATCTCATTTGCTTAATCCATACAAAGTAATTAAGTGCAAAACAACATGTTGTGGTTTAGGAGAAGGTTGTTTCTCTGCTGGTGCCCTGGCAACATCACAACAAGACTCCAACAAAGCTACCAGTTGCAGTCTTACACGAAGCTAAAAGGCAGTAAGTGACACCGGTGGTAGCTGCATGTTTAACGTACCGGCATGAGTGGCAGCAGTCTGCTCGTCTACGTCTTGGCAGGCAAGCAAGATGATGTCAAAAAGTCAAGCTATTGACAAAATGTGTTATGACTAATATCTAAACATATAATACTACTTTAAAACAGATCAGCTCTAAGTGTATCCCAAAAGTCATCTACTACTACTTGACACTTAAGTCCTTATATAAATGGCTGTTCAGTCAATTCAGAGGAGAAAGACAGGAGTAGGCACCAAACATCCCAAAACAAAAGTAGCTTAGAAAAGAACTAAAAGCCTCTGGCCTGTAAGGCGAGACTGTGTTTGATTTTGCAAAATAATTCCCAGGATGGCTTTTATTTTTTTTTGTTGTCTCATCCTTTCTGTCTTTTTCATTATTCTGTCCAAATACGTTCATGCCGGAAGAATAATTTAGTTGTGAAATAGTGGCGAAATGTAAAAGTGTGATTCTGAGCTATTGTCTGCGTGCTTATTTGTGTAGTGTGGTGATAGAAATGGAACCCGAGCATAATGAGTAACATGCAGCTGTCATAATAAAAAGCCAGCACTATAATAAGCTTGTTATTTTTCATGGCACATGTGAAGTTGCTTCCACTAAATTCACATCATCTCTGGAGGTCAGTGGCAAAGTAAATGTGTTACATTTTGAGAGGCAGCCTTGTAGTAATGTCATATATTATGAAATTGCAAGTGGAAGAGTTGAATATAGCATGCGTGGCAGGGGAAATTGCTGTGTGGAGGAGCTCGTGGCGTGTGCATTTCTGTGCGTATATGTGTGTGTTCAAGGCTGTTGGGGGATTTGAGCAGCATTCTGCTGTTCAGGTCGTCCTAGGGCACCGTGACCTTAGACCCCTGTGGACTGGTAGATTAAGTGGGGTTTCAGCACCTTAAGCCAAAGCCAGAGCAAATAAAATCAGCAAGTTCCCCTCCTCTCTTGCTCCCTGCACTCCGATCATTGGTTGTTTGCAGAGCCAAGACCTTGTACTGAGGCAGATGCTGCTATATGGAGACTCTGGGATAGTTTGTGATAAAATAGGAATGACCTTCTATGACTCTTCCTTCATCATGACACCCTAAATTGGGTTTGTTTAGTTTTGAGTTGATAGTATATTTTGTTACAATATATTTTGCTGCATTTTGTTTGATGCTGAACAGTGGAAAATGCTCGTTAAAGTCCTTTAACATCTGTAATGTAAAAACCATTATGTGTGCCTTCAACAAATATCCATCACTGTGGAAAACATGGATCCCGGGAACAATATAATGTTTCCCTCAGTAGCTCTTCCACTTAATGTTTTCCACCATTTAGACTTCAGGCCATGACTAATAGTCAAGATGACACTGATTGATCAAAGTGCCTTGAAGCCCAACGGAGCTCTAACTGGACTGAGAATCATTTTGGGATAAAATGAGTCAAATGGCATTTAGGATTATAGCTGGAATAGGATATATGGGCCTATCATAAAGGAGGCAGGGTCATGAGATTGAACCTAGATGGGCTCGAAGTGGAAAATTGGAAATTGAACCGTAGAGATCGACTCGTCGCTCTTGGAAGGAACTGACTGCGGCTGGACAGAAAGTTCAGTGACTTCTCAGTTTCACATCTGTCTCCAAAGGCATTTGCCAGCGGCAACAGGCGACATTTAAATGTTTGAATCGCATTTTGTTTAACTGCGTCCACTAAACCCTCAGAATGAAGATTCTAAAGACACTGACATTCAGCATTCTGGGAGCGAGAGGCTTATAATAATGCATGATAATTGTTGTTTACTGTATTTCGGGTTGAAATGAAACATCTCATAGGCGCTGGGATGAGACAGAAGGGGTTTTAGGGAGTTTGGCTAATGTGAGCGAATGGAGAAATCTGCATGGAGCTCGGTTGTGGGGATGCAGGTGTTTAATGAACTGTGAAGACCTGGGGAAATGTGCAGTGAAAGGGGTAAAAAGAAATATAACCGAAGCAGCAAACTAGTATTTTTTGGCATACTTTATATTAGCATATGGAGATTCATTGTATTACATGTTCCTCCACAGTGTGGTATTCACTTTGTATGAGATAAAATAACTGAATAGTCACTATAGCTTTGAACATCATTGTGGTCTGAATATCTCACTCCTGGTAACCTATTTCTTTTTCCCACTACTGAGTGGATAAATGGAGCTCTTCGACTGACTTTCTAAAATGAAAAAAGATGGGGTTTTTTTTAATGCGAGGAACATGCCATCCAGTTCCAGAACGATAACGCTTCTTTCACATTAATTTAATTCTCACAGTGAAAACTGAGGTTAAAAACCGCGGTGGGGGTCTACCTTTTCTATTTTCAAACCTTCCAACATAAATAGAAGAAAAAAAAAAAAAACATTGTCAAAACTTTGTCCCGCACTGGTACAGCACCTAAGGGAATGGGAGTAAAATTTAATTTTCCATGGCCCAGCACTGCTAGCTGCTTCACATAGGAGGACAGGGGGAAGGGAGATGGAATCCATGAGTAGAAATGGAAAGAGAAATCTCCTGTGCTGCATTTTCTGGTATTCTCCTAAGAGCTCAGTGTGTTTTCCTGAATGAGCTGCTTGCACAGAGTCAGTCCTAATAAATTACAAAAACAAAAAAAAAATCTTCCTTCCAGTGTTTTGCTCCAGTGCATATTACCATTAGTGCTCCCTACAGTGCAAGCCACACTCTCTGGGAGTTTTCTCTCTGATTGTTTAAGGCTGCCTACTGTTTCTCTGATTGTTAGAGGTCTGTCTTTTCTCTGCTGGGAAAACGTGTAGGTGTACATTACTCACATGCTGCTCATGTGTAATACTGTTTCCCCAAAGTGATGTTATCAGCTAAAGGGCTGTGGCAAAGAGAAAATACCAGACATGTGAAGGGAGACTGTCCTCGGTGGCTTTCCTGTGGAGTCTCTTTTTGCGCTTGGTGGTTTTTTTTTGAGTTCTGCCTGCCAACACCAATCTCATTTCAGGAAGAAACTCCGGCGCTCGTATGTGGTGAAGAAGAATGACAGGTGGTACATTTGAGCTCAGGCGAAGACACCCTTCTCTCAGCTCTGTTTTAGCAAAACGAGATGGATGGAGCGAGTTAGCATTGCAGGCACACCTCCTGCAGCTGTGGAAGAGGTCAGGCGTCCCCTCGCTCTCTTCACTCATCTCTCTCCGTTTTCAGCTAACACTGCCTCTTTTCTTCTCTCCTGTCTTACCCTCGCTGCGATGTCGGGTTCAGGCTTTCAGTGTGAATCACACCAGATTCATGTAAAAGGAAGAAGCGCCATTAACATACCTGAGCGCTCACGTTTCTGTGGAGAATTTAGTTATGCAAATCCCAGCTTATTTCCCAGCTATCCTGGAATGGCTCTTATTTATCATCATTTTCACCATCATTCCTATTTGTTATAATGATCTTGCAATTACCAAATGAATTGCTAAGATGTAGGAGCATGGCAGCATTGCTACAAACAAGAAAACTTTATATCAAGTAAATCTAAAGCCGCCAATAAAAGTATCATCTAACTATTCCAGTGTAAAGATTTAAGATTAAAGACTTTCCTGTTCAGCTTCAACTAGATGTAATTAGAGTTGATGTGCACATGATCATTGTCAAGTGGTTAAGATCATTTTGCTAAACTCTAAGGCCTGTTTACAACCTGTCTGATCATGTCAAGGATCACGTTACTTGTCTTGTCAAACTTTGTTTATACTGATGCTGCCAGGTCCCCACTATTTTACTCTCGCTTGTTGAGCATGATGTTGTAACTGAGACAAATGATGGCCAAAATAATGACAGTAGGACCCCATTTTTAGCTGCTGATGATTAATTATCTGTTTAGCGCAAAACGGCTGATATGGTCAAATTTGAGCCGCTGATGAATGGAAAAGCATCTTGACAAAGCTGATATGGCAAAACAAACCAAGGGACGGCATTGTGGTGTGCTTCATCGTACACATTTAATAATTCTTCTTATCTTGGAGTTTGGTTTGCAAGCAGTCAAAGAAGGAGTCAGACTGACAGCTTCAGGCCCAGCTAGCTCGGAGAACTATTGTGACGTGCCGATAGTCGCTTTGTAACTTGTAAAACTACACACTTTGCAAAATCGTATATAATTTCGCTGTCCCACTTTCTGGCGTGACTGGGACTTCATTCTGTTCTCCTGCTGCACTCGACTCCTCTCCTCTGATATCACACCTTGCTTTCTCCCCGACTCAGCAGAGGAGTCCCGGCACAGAGTGTTCGCTGGCTTATCAGGCCACGAGCCTTCACTCAGAGGACAACCAGTCAGAGTTTATCGCTCCTGTGGAACTTAACTCAGTATCCAGCAGGATAGCTGATATTTACCTCCTCTGGCTGTTTCGGCCGCTCCTAGCCAATTACCCCTCGGATCAATCAGTGGCTCAGCCTGCCTCCTGCTTCCGTTCTCTGTGGCAGTTTGTTAGCCAGGCCTGCTGTTCAGCTGCAGATGCTGTGGGGGTCAGGGCAGCGCGCTGTTGTAGCTGGAAGTCTGCAGTAATGTAAAGCATGCTGGGTGCAGGGGTTTATTTGTAGCCTGGTTTGGGGATTGGAGTGAGGAGTGTGTGTGTGTATTTATATATTTACTGTATACACACACCATATGTATCAATGCCCTTGTGTACATACAGGATGCTAAAACATGTGCATTTGTGTGTGTTTGTCTACACTATGCATCCCTCCCATCTGTAACAGTATCTTGGCTGCTTTCCTGTTCAAACCCCAGTGTCCTTCCTGCGCTGAATCCACAATAGAGTGATCTATTGTGTATTCACACCGTGTTTGCTACGTTGTACACATGATGCATATGGTCTTTGCTCTTAGAACTGAATTGGAAATTAGCTCGATTGTTGTAAGTCTGATTTTTTTCTTTTGTTTTTTTTTATTTCCTCCGCTCCCCTCCTCTGTAGGCATAACAGCTCGCCTAGGGCTCTTTGTTTCATTAGCCTATCACCGTGGTGGATCCTTGGCTGTCATGCTGAGAGCCTGACTCTCTCCATTATGCTGTATTAGGCAGCAATGAGATTGAGCTGTGTGTTTTATCTCTGCACACATTAAGGTCTCAAGCCGTCGAAAACGTCTCGTAGAATTATTCTCCGAAGAATTGATTGAAAAGGTCTTTTCATTTTTGGAAGGTGAATGAGCTTTGTTTGCTCATCGCTCCTGATTTGTACGTCTGATTTCAGAGGACATCGCAGAGCAGATTGCTTTCCGTGCTTGACGGGTTTTACTTTTGTTGTCATCTTCTCGCCACTAGGATGCTTCCTTAGAGAGCTGAAGTATTAACATATAGGAAAGAATAGTCTTAATAAGAGTCTGAAAAGGGAGGATGAATGATAAACGTTCTGTTTTCATTACCTACGCTTTGTTCTCCCGTTTTCTTACATCCCGTTTGGCAGTGGCTTGGAGTCGCAGCTTATCATCTAAGAGCAAAAGTCTGATTCAAAAGGGACCTAAATCACATTTGGCATCAGGGTAATCTAATAGGTAATGGCAAGCTTTTGTTTTGCTGCTAGGAGAATGATGTCAACATTCAACAATGAATGAGGGCAAGCCCATGATGGGATTACGTGGAATGTCAGTAATCCTCACAACACATCAGAATGATAAAACATTTGTGGAGTCGAGCAGAAGGCGATATATAATACTCCCGTATAGGAAACTACTGTGAAAGGAGTTGATGGTACATTTCATGGAATAACAGTGCAGCTTTGGTTATATACCAGCTGTCCTCTTCTATATACTGGTGGCACTGTGTTGGAGGTTTAATGCATATCATTACCATTTGATAGGCTTACAGAAAAGACATGACAAGTGGTTTATGGTTAACAACTGACTCTAATTCTGCCGCTCCTCTCAGTCTCACATATTTTTTATTTATTCGAGGGTTTCCTTGGTTCAACCGAGGCACAGATTTTTCAGATAATAATAATGGAACAAAATCTGTATACAGAAAAACAGAATAGTCTATATCAGTCTGTATCTGCCACGGTTTCGAGTGGTGATTGAATTGATGCCTAATTTGCCGCTCATTCATAACCATAATGGTTGAATTTCCAAGCAGGCTGATGCTAAATTTCCCTCAAAAGGACCTGCTTGGTTGGCTTTCCTCCCCCCTAGTTTCCTCCCCCCATCTGTGTGAACGATTGCTATGGCACCCAAAGGAACCATTATGTGGGCTCGGAGGCTGCTAAACAGTTCCTGCAGGAAAGACCAGGTTAGATTTGAATGTTTACTGCTTGTCGTCCTGGAGGCGCATGTGACATCTGGTTTCCTGGAGGTGCGAAACAGATTGCATGATGTTGGGTGCAGTCGTTTTGGTTCACTTTCAGCCATTTTGCTGAAGGTGTCAAACATTTGCTTGGCTCTAGATCCTCGAGGCACAAAGGCTGAAAGAACTGTCAGAATGTCAGCAAAGCAAACATGAACGCGTCCTTTTCCTGCGAGGCGTTGGTTTCCGTCAACTTTCCTCACACAGTCTGTCCCCTTTCATCCTTGTTAAAGCTCAAATTGCTCATCCATCTATGATTACTGAGGTGCAGAGGGGTGCAAGAGCGTTTTATCCCCCCCCTTACTCAGGCCACTGACTGTACACCAGAGGAGTCCAGCAAGTCAATTAAGACTATCTTCTTCCAGTGAACAACTGAAGACTTCCTGGCAGATTGCCAAGAGCAAGGACCTGGAAAAGTCAGGAAGTCGATCATGTGTGTTCATCTCTGTTTCGCACTCAAACAAACACTAACAGCCTGCTGAACAGCATGGCCTTGCTGGCATTTCATTTTCCATTTGGCAAGCTCGATTAATCACAGCACTCCTATACAATGCGACGCACATGACCACCCACCATCACTGGCTCTCATTATTCCCCAACGCAGGAAAATGTACAGCGATGGGGAAAGCGAGGCGAAGCAGGAGCTAGAGGAACCCTATACAGTCAGCTGCCCTACTGCAAATACTGTGGACCAGCGATAAAAGTAACAAGCAGAACAGAACAAGAAGGAAGAAATGACAGAGGGATTCTGCGATACAGAGAAAGATTTGGACTGCTGCGAATAGGTTACGGCCATGCTGTGAGGAAGACTGATAAAAGATTGGGGCTGCTCCATGTCCCCCGAAGGCTCTGCTTCCATCTGAATATTCATTGAGCTGACACTGGCTTTTCTCGCCACCGTCTATAAAAGGATGCCAATTGGCTTTTACCTTGTGGCTTCTAATAAGCCTCTGTGCCTAACATGCATACAAATGACTCTTCATAATACACAAACACACATAGCGGCTCCCGTTCTCCCTTACGAACAGCCTTGAAGCGGCTTAAAGTGCTGTAACAGTTTGCTCTCGGTATGTTTAAATTGCTGTGCATGAAAAACGCATTACTAGATAATATTTTTTTTTCTGTGACAGTTGTTTGGCTTCATATCTCCAGGATTGAAACTGAGACTTGCTGACTTTATCTTCTTTCATGCATGCACACTGATTGTTTATTCTTTCTGTATAATGAAATATCTGATCTGGTACGGGGGGGGAATGAAATTGTTTTAGGAAATCCTTCAGTTTGTCGAAAAAGTAGATTATTCATCCATTCGGCACATTTATATATATTTTTTGATTTAGTTATGATCCCGGAACTTTTAGAAAATTCTCCTAGTGCACAAGAAAGCGGTGATATTTACCTGCAGCATTCCTGCCATGACCGTTAGGATATTATATTATTATTTTTTTGATAAATAGTGACACGTGTGCAGCATGCAAACACAACTCTCATTTTTTTGTGTCCCAGCGTGTGAGGAGGACATTTCTCATCCAAGACTCGAGTCAAGCTGGATTTTAGCTGGAGGAAACCACTCCAATCTGTATGCTGCTCCTAATCCCTGCACACAAACACAGACATACACTCTGGACCTCCACTGAGCGGCTACATCTGAACCCTCAGATCAAAAAATCCTTTTCATTTTGCACTCCAGTTTGTTTGTAGGGGAGACGTTGGCTTGGGTACTGGCAGTAATATAAAAAAAAAAAATAAAAAAAAAAAAAACGACCATGATTGCGACAAAGAGGGACAAGTGAAATGATGTGAACTCGCAGAGCTTTATCTTTATGTGGAACACACGTACAGTGCAGGGCTGTTTTACCCAGATCTCTTAAAAATACTTATTCATAACCAACCTCACCGTTTACATTGTACATTCTTAAATATTCATGCTAAATCCTTTTGGGGCTCTTCTCGTAAGATGTAGAATTCAAGTGAGATTGAAATCACTGTCCTTTCCCTAGATAACTTGGTGCCACGAGGACATAATTTTCTTTTTCTTAAATTAGAAAAGATGAGGTTGAAACTGTGGAGCTCGGCTGAAAATTTTGTCACCCTCTGGGCAACACTATATCTCCTAGTATTTCAAAAGTCTGCCAACTTCACCTTCTGATTTAGCTGATATTTCGCAGTGTCTCGTACTCTCTGTCTCTTTGTTATAGAAGAACTCTGTGTGTGGACTGCCGGACTGGTGATTCATAACAGAGGAAGCAGATTGAAAAAAAAAAAAAAGAACTTCACTTATCATTTCAAAGACCTCTGACTTGTTTGACGTTGTTGTCTGACATGGATTGGAGTACCGTGGTATTACTTCCACCTCAAAGTACACACAAAACATTCCCCGTGCTTCTTATCGCACATTTTTTTGAGCTAAACATCGCAGACTAATGCATTCAATCGCCACTGCACAGAGCAAAGAAAGGCGGCCTTCTGTGGGTCATAACATCAGGCAGAGAAATAAAGAAAAGGTGTGGAGTGGAAGATGGGATTAGATTTAAACCCCTCTAAAAAAAAACCAAACAAACAAACAAAAAAAAACCTCATTGTGTGTTTGTAGTTTATAGCAGAGATCGACTGTGATCAGGAGGGAAGTCTGAGTCATTGATTTTATCGTGCTCTGCCTCTGAAGAGCGAGGCTTTGTGGAAACTTAGATTGTGGTAGAAAGAGCTCAGTGAAAATGCTTAAATTGAGTGTGTGGAGAGGAGGGCTTTGGTGTGGCTTAAAATATTCATTTGCTGGTGGCACTAGCTCTAGAGTAAGGTTTTAGCTCCTAGCGGTGGATCTCTTGACACACCATTTGTCAAACATCTGTGATTTTGCCCTTTCGGCTAAAGTAAAGCTGATTTAGAAAAAAAGAAATCTGGGGGTTTAAGTGTTGAGATGCAAAACATTCACTGTTTTCCAATGGTGAGTGATACGGGCATTTCTGTGCAAAAACTTCGGCTTGTTGAAAAAGATTTTTCCATTGAACCAAAGTAGTGACCAACAAAAAGTGTTAGTAGGTGGGTGTCTTGTCTGTAGTCGTCTGTCTAATTATTGGCACACATACTTTTCCTGCTAACAAAGTTTAAAACTGCATCGCCGTGTTTGCTTTGTTTATGCTGTATGGGTAAACTTACACTCTTCACCTCTGGTTCCAGTTGTTTGAATCTAGTAATGAGCTGCCATACACTGTGCTGCAGATATTTTTGTCAGCCGTTCTCCCAGTTGGATAAACAGTTCTTGTGCACTGCCATCCTTGCTGCTGCTGGTTATGTTGGCGAGGGGGGTCGCCAGATAGATGTGATACATGAAGGGTTAAAACGATTCCTTGTAGGTAACTTGATTAGTACAAATCATGGCTGCATATCCTGTGCATTGAACTTTTGTTATGACTGTATGGACCGCAAAATGAAGAAAAACTGAGAAAATAACGAGAGTCGAAGAAGATACAGAAGCCGGAGCAGGAGCAGGAGCTGGCCTGAACGTTTGTATGTGTTCAGGCTACAACAACCCTGTAGAACTTCTGTCAGGTTTGTTTTTAGCAAAAAAAAAAGGTACCTACTCCAGGGAGGTCCTGTTTGCATTTCAATGCTGATTATACAAACTCAGAGAAGACAAATGCTGATTAATTGACTCCGTGAATCCCAAGCAGTTTCAAGGCATTTTCTACTCCTGTCACATTTTAACCTTCTGTGGATTTATTTTTAGCTGCAATGTAAAGCCCTGAAACAGCACAATCATAACTAGAAGTAGAGAAAACTCAAAAATGTCCGTTGTGCAGTAGAACCAAATTGTAAAAAAAAATAAAACTAAAGTTGAAATTTTTTTAAATAATTGAGAAAAACACAAAATCAACATGGAGTGCATTTTTCCCAGTGCTCTTAGGTGTTACCAGTACCAGAAAAAATGGTGACTGTACATATTATAGATATTTTACTGCTGATATTTGTTCACTGGCTTCCATACTCTTCTCCTATCTGCTGTACGTAGGCACAGCCTGCAGTTCAGCCCAGATCAGCTGAAACTTCCCTGAATTTTTGTCATATGACTGTTAGTCTCATAGCTTCCTGGTTGCGACGAGGAGTACAACATTTTTGTTTTGTACAGAATCTGGTTAGCTCTAACGATTTATTTTTGGTACATTTTTAAATGAGGCATGTGGAATAAAGTGAATTTGCCAATATTAAACTTAGATTTATCAAGATGCTCAACCCAAATGTCACACATGATTAGTTCAGGGACTGTCAGAAAGTTCAAAATATAAAAATTCTACAGTCTCTGATTGTGATAAATGGTGTAATTTGGGGTATTTTGTGAAAACAACATAGCTTTCAAACCTGCCAGTTGGCTTTGGGGTTCAGATGGTTAAACCTCAGTCTTTTATCATCATCTCTCAAATCTTCTCAAATATCACCATCAATGTATAATTGTATGTAATTTGCCATATAGGCTAACATAAACCAAATTTGCTGAAGTTCAGTTTCTTGCTTCCATGTGTTTGTAAGAGTTTTTCCTCAGAGTTTATTAAATATCTGCAGCATCAGATGGCAGCATATGAGTGTCTCCATTGAGAAAGGGAGATACGAACAACACAACAGAACACAGCAGTAACTGCATTAATGCAGAACAATTATAAAACATCCCCAACATGCAGGCAGGATTAATGAGGATCTAACAGTAAACTAGGTCACTGTGTATTTTTCTTCACCTCAGGTTACAGTTTATCAGCTTGTTACACAGTTAAATCCTTTCTTCCATCACAGACGGATATTTTTTTCAGATAAAAGTCTGTTTACTAAAGTCGACATAGTTTTCAGTTTCATCACATGATGTTTGTAGCAGTGACATTATTGTGTGTATGGATGCATCATAAAACAAGTAACAATGAAAACACGTGTTGTTGTACCATACATTTTTGTAGTTTGATAAATTACAAAGCATGAACTGAATTATCAGTGCTGCCATCATAGACATGAACTGTTTTCTCTGTGGGTTTCCCCTTAAATACTTAAATTCCATTTATTCTCTCGGGCTATTTTGAAGGGTGGTCGCCCACATAGTTTTGAACTGCCTTCCTTCATATTTGTGGAGTCAAGTTAAGGCTTTTGGTTTTTATGTGTCACCCCAAGATTTTCAGGAGACCCATTTTCTGGATGCGCCTCTCAAATGCCCCAAGTTCCTGAAGTAGAACGCTGCCTAAAGTCACTTTGATGGGAGCTTCTCATTCTGCCTGTTAAACTTTTCCCACAGAGGGACTCAGATTAGCTATGGAGTTATGCTATTTTACCATTAAACTACTAGGACAATCACAACAATAATTGTAGACATGTGTCTTGCAAGCTGCTTTCTTTCACCTGTTCACTTGCACACACTCAAAGTCGCTGCCTCCCTCTTGCTTCTCCAGTCTTTGGATGTTTGGTTGAGGATGTAAGCGTTGCGGCTCAGGACACTGAACCCTCTTGATGGCACCTTGCATGGCAGCTCTGTGGCCGTCGCTGTGTGTGAATGAGTTGAATGAGAAACACATTGTTAAGCACTTTGGGTACCACCAGTGTAGAAAAGTGCAATGTAAGTGCAGACCATTTACTGTATACTGTTATATCACTCGTGCACAGTACAGTAGGTAATTTCCCAAACAGCATGTTTCCGTGCGTTTCAGGTAAAGTTCATGTGGCGCTTCATGTCGCAACATGTTATCATGAACGCCTTCATATTGGCAACTTTTAAATCTGGTTCGTCACTTCATTACATTCATATTTAATGACGGTAGCAGGCGCCGACGAGGACACGATCCCTCGCTGACCTCCCGGTGCACCTGTGTACCTCCATCTGTGTTTGTTGAGATGCAAAGCCTAACTTCAGGTGCTGCTGCTCTGAACAGAATTTCCCCTGTGCCTCCCGCACACCGCAGCATTTATTTGAAGGTTAAATACATAACTTTCCTCTCATAGTTGGCTTTTTCCTGCAGGAAGAGTAATCGCGGCAGCGTTACGGCCATGTTAGTTACAGTGATGGTTGTGGAGATGGTCGGCGGGGCTCGGACCGCGGATGTGTATTTAAATCAGCCTCCGAATACGTTGAGCTTTCAGCAGACGTAGCGGCAGAGTATCGACGTGCGATCATGTTAAATTTGCCCTTTTGTTGTCAGACATACAAATGGTTACACTTTATCAATGATGAACCACATTGCAAATATCAGCCTTAAAGGTTAACTGTGTGTTAGCGATGAAGAACTGGAGTAAAGGGATGCTGTTTTGTGATGCTGTTTTGTTAACAACAGTGGAGTGTTGATTTTTTTTTTTTTTTTCTTGGCACAGCTTGTGTGTTCTCAGGGCACTTTGAAATCTCTTTTGGGTGTTCTCAGTGAAATCCTGATTGGGCCTGGGTTTTTCATTTCATTAAATGCGATAGGGATTTCATCAGCCGGAGGGAACAGTTTGCCTGGGGTTTAGATGTGTGAAGCAACAGAAATTATAGTATTTTCCCCCCCTCCTTGAAACTAACAGATGGGATTATAAAAGCGGCATTAGATACTAAGCGACAAAAGAGTTTACGTGAGGGCAGGACATGCAAACCGGGTACCGCCGCTTGTGTACCGAGGGGTTTATTACGTGTGTTTTAGCAGAAGGCCAGCGAGTTCGTAATCACTTTATCACTTTCCCACCTCTGTCACCGGCACTTTTTTTTTTTTTTTTTTTTTTTTTTTTTGCCTTTGCTGATAATTTTTACTTTTCAAGGTCAACGCGAGCAAAAAGTACAATCAGATGTTTGGGCTTTTTTTTTTTTTTTTTTTTTGCTGTGAGCAATCTGTGCTGTAACTTGGCCGGCATAATTAGCCGGCTCACCAAAGAGCAGTGTNTCACTTTATCACTTTCCCACCTCTGTCACCGGCACTTTTTTTTTTTTTTTTTTTTTTGCTGTGAGCAATCTGTGCTGTAACTTGGCCGGCATAATTAGCCGGCTCACCAAAGAGCAGTGTTTCATTACATTGGAGTGAGATCTTTATTTGATCCTACTCTTTTAGCGCATTTCCCTGTTAATACCCCTTCTGATGTCTGATTAAAACTCTCACAGTAATGTGCCGACAACCCCCACCCACATACACACCAGCACGCACAGCCTCTATCGGACACAAAAAGCCAATTTGAGAAAATTAAAAATCTTTTAAAAGGATGTAGTTATCTCACCCTTTTTCCAACGGACATTTTTATGTAACTCAATTGATGCATGACTGCTTCCATTAACTTCTGATCCCTAAGTTGGTATAAATACTCTTTTCAATTTAGATAGTGGCGAGTGGTGAATGGGGCGTTGCGTTGCCGTGCATGTAGAGTGCCGACCTCCGCCAGACTTCTTGACAAATCATTCATTCTTTTTTATGATGAAGCTGATGTTACTACCGCAGCTCCTGCCTGCACATTCGCGCAACCAGCTGTCTCCGGTGACGCACAGATACGCATCTCTCAATCTTTTATGGTGACTAAAGCCTGAAATTGCATATGTAAATCTTTAGTAACACATCCCTGTGTCATTATCTGATATTTTCTTGCTCATTCTCCATCATTTCAATCAATTTGCCATCCCCCCTCTTCTGTAAGCAGATTTATCTTCTCTGTTATTCATCTTCACTCACTTCCCTGGGTTTTTATGCACTGTCAGACCAACCTTGTATTTTTGCCCTCAAACCCATTCCTCTGAGGCTTATAGGCTGTAAGTGTTTGCGAGAAAGAGAGAGGGGGAGAGAGAGGGAGAGATAACGACACTCTAATGGGGTTTATCAAAGTCAACCTGAATAGTCTAACAGTCTGGGCCTGAACATCAAAGCCTACTCTCCACTCCACTGCCAACTACTCTGGGCATCCATCAAACACCCAGGCAGGGGAAAGCCTAAATTGACTAAATTGGATGACGGAAATGTTTGTATTGTAAGGACAGATACTCTGATGAAGGTCTAATCCCAGCCTGTCAATGTGACTGTGAATACGCCTGACATTTCCGGTGAGAGGGGGGGGAGCTAACTCACAGAAGCTCTTTTTCTGTTTGAAACTGTGCGAAAGAATCAAGAAACAGCCGTCCTCGACTGCAGAAAACGCCAGAATGCTGCAAGGTCTACTCCAACATACTTTATGACATGCTATTGATTCGAGAGAAGATGAAAGGAAATGCTGTGTGATTTGATTTCTCATTCAGGGGTCTTAATTCCCCCTGACACGCATTGAGAAACAGACGGTCCTTTTGATTGCAGTGAATCTGACCAACAGGGTTATTCTCTCTGGGAGATCAGAGTGGTTCTTCCCATTTTTATTAGACTTCAAAGGTTACATACAGAAATAAATGCAGTGCATATACAGCATATATATTCATCTCCTTCATAGCTGTGGACACGCTTTAATCCATCATGAGTTTGTGTGTTTGTGTCCATTCGGAGATGCGTACAAAGCAATGTTTGCATACTTTCGTGGCACTGACGGATGAAACTGTATATTTTATATTTAAAACTAACGCTTGGCACAGTAAACCCATGTAAGGGAAGAAAATCCATTATGCGAAGGGTACTTTGTGTTCCCCACATGTCACAGAAACAGATATTTGCATAAAGCTGATGGTGCTTCACTTTGAATAGCGTCGTGTCAGATCATCGTCTCAGAGGCCACATTCTGCCACCCTTAAATGGAGCTTTCCAGGCAGGTTCGGGCACCAGATAGAAATGGATTTTGTGTTATTCTGCTGCTCAGTGAGATTACAGCTTCCTTTCTTGGATGTGTTTACAGCTGTAATGTTGTGAAAGGAGAGTTTACAGATGAGACAAGAGGGACCGTATTGACCACGCGCTTCAATATGTGGTCAAGCAGGAGACTTAAGCAGAACTGTCGTAATCAGTTCAAATGATTTCCAGGAAGTGCTGCACTTTAACATATTCAATGCGGTTTTCTTTTGCAGTCGTCTGTGTCACTGCACTTCTGGTTTAATCAGCTTGTGTTTTCTTGCACTGTGCACTCGTAAATGCATTCTGAAGAGCATATCTATGCTTTAGAAATATACCTGAAGCATATTTTTATGCTACACCTTCATTGTAGACACAATCTTAAGATATGGGTAACATTTGTTAAGTAGCACAACATATAGAGTGCATCTCAGGTTGATGAGAACGTCATGCATTTTTACAGGTATTTGGTGATAAGTATTGAATAAATATCAATTTTGATCTGTAGACTGTGCTAAACAAAATGGAGAGTTTATCTTGAAGGGATTTTGCAAATGTCACTTGGAACTACAACCAGTCATAAGAATACATCATCTGGGGACCATGAATGTCTGTGCAAAATCTCCCAGCAATTCTTATTTCAGTCTGTGACATCCAGACCTGATATTAGCTTATTGCAAACATGAGGTGTGTTCAAAAAGTTGTGAGATGGGCCAAACAAAGCCAGCTTTATCCCTGTCAAAGTGGTCTCCTTGCGCAGCGATACACTGCTCCCTGCTCTCCTGGAATACTACCTGGACATTCTGTTTTGTAAGCATGTCAAACACCATCCAGAATGAGTTTTGGATGTGCTATGCTGTGTCATATCAATAATCCTTTCACTTAGATTTAAAAAAAGAACAGGAAGAAGTCACATGGAGCCAAATCTGGTCAATAGGGTTGGTATAGAGTTGTAATCAAAAAGCATGCGGTGAACATGCGCACGGTGCAGTTGGAGCACTTGAATGCCATCACTCCATAGTTTGGGTAAGTTCTGGTGAATGTTCTCCCTGGAACGCATCAGGATGTTACAGTTCAACACATTTATGGCGCACAACCCTGTTAATGTCAACAAAAACAATCAGCTTTTGGTCCACTCCTGATCTGAAGTACCCACTTTGGTCTTGGACCCTGTGAGCTCCTCGGCTGAAGACTGCTGTTTGGTCTCTTGATCGTAGCTCTTGTAACAAGTGATGATCCTTGACATAAAGGTTGTTGACTGATGCACAATGTTTACCTCTCTGCTCCCATTCACCAAGGATCACGGTGAAATTGCAAATTTGCAGAATCCTGACTCGTGGGAATTACTGCACATATGCTGCATGCGCGTGACTGTTCTGTGCTCCGTGTGTACGCAACTAGAACAGCCATGGAACGTTTTGATCACACCTCACATGTTGGTATTTGAGTATATAGAAATGAAGAAAAAAAATAGATTTGATGCAATTTAAAAACAAGGTTTCCGTTATATAGTTAGACCCCTAAAGACCACAGACAAGTTGATTTTTCATTTTCTAACTGCTATGTTGTTTACATTAAAAATAGAAAATCTAAGGCGAAAATCTAATCTAAGAAAAAAACAGTATTGGCCAGTATGATCATATTTTTTAAAAACATTTTAACCGTCGGGCTGCAAGGTGGCTCGGTGGTTAGCACCTTTTTGCTGCAAAAAGGTCGCCGGTTCGCGTCCCGGTGAGGACACCCAGGATCTGTCTGCGTGGAGTTTGCATGTTCTCCCCGTGCAGCGTGGGTTCTCTCCGGGTTCTCCAGCTTCCTCCCACAAGGTCCAAAAACATGTTGAGGTTAACTGGTGTTTCTAAATTGTCCGTGGGTGTGAATGTGCTTGGTTGTCTGTCTCTAAGTGTAGCCCTGTGATAGACTAGCGACCTGTCCAGGGTGTCTCCTGCCTTCGCCCTGATTCAGCTGGGATAGGCTCCAGCTCCCCCACGACCCTAGTGAGGATTAAGCGGTGTATAGATAATGGATGGATGGATTTTAACCGTCTGAACCTAAAAACCCATTGATGGGTTTAAAAAACATGTTACCTTTTTTAAAAAATCACCAAAATGGCACCATTTATCAGAGCCAGAAACTGTAAAAACAGAAAGAATCATGGAATTTTCAGCTTTTAATCAGTCCTTAATTGTATCAAGTGTGACGTGCTGTTGCGTCGGACAAAAAAAATCTAAGCTTAAAATGGTCATACTTCATCAAAAACACTTTAATAATAAAAAATTTGCCAAAATAAACTGTTTGCTTTCAACAGATTCTGTAAAAAAAAAAAAATAAATAAATTTTAAAAATGTGTGCCTTGGTACAGTCATGAACTCAGTAGGGACTCAGCTGTGACCAACTTCCTCGTGGAAGAATTTCAGGGAATAATTGGAGTGAACTGCAGGCTGTGTTTGCGCAGAACAGATGGGACAAAATTGTGGAAACAAATCTATGAAATGTTACTATTGGTGTTTTTCTGTAAAAAAAACAAAACAAAGTGAGTTCCCTCTACTTCTAGCCTGGCTTGTGTTGCTTCCATAGAGGAGCAGGACTTTATATCACAGTGAAAAATGAACCCACAGTGAATAAAGCAAAAAAAATGCCCCAAAATTGCTTGAAGTTCAGAGGGTTAATGCTTACATTAGTATCAGCTCCAAAAATCCAACATCAGTCATCCATATCGCAGCCACAGAGCGTGTCCAGAGCAAGGCTGGTGAAAAATACAGGCACACATGCTCACCAACAAATTCACGTCATTCACATATTTCTATCAAAACGTGGCGACATAGTTGCAGCGTAAGCACAACTGCGACGGCTAATGCGGGAGCAACACACAAACACACGAGTGTGCACCCACACCTTAACTGTATAGTTATTGATTGCTCCTCTCTATTTTGCTGAGACAGATGCTGTTTCTCCCAGGATGCTACTAGACCACTTGGCTGGTGGCCTTTCTCTCGCCTTCGCCTCTCTTTCTTTTTTTTTTTTTTGCTAGAGAGCTATCCTTCATCAGCAGCCACATGCAGACACACACACCCTTAGCTCCAGTCATCACATCACTACTAATCACCTGCCTCGCTCCTCTGAATGTCGACAGCTCGGAGTCTTTCATGTTTTTTCCCCATCGCTCTGTTTTTTTTTTTTTTTTTGTCAGGCGCTGTTTTTCCCATTCCCCCTGACTAGCTTTTCCCATTACTCGCTTGGATTTAATAGCCTGTATTCTTTCACTTCCCTCCTTCTGTCTAAGCCCCTGCCGTTACCCCACAATCTACTGTTTCCTTCTCCTCTTTCTACTCCAAAACCCCCCTGTGTCTCTGTGTCTCTCCTTAGCTCCGTCTCTTGACACCTAGGACCAATTTTTCTCGCCCGTGTCAGTCTTTCTGTGTCAGCCTGTTATTCATGTCATTTTTCACTGGACAGTTTCTACCCTGCCTCTCTCTCTTAGCACCATGCTGAGCAACTCGCTGACTGTGTCGTACTAGAGGATTTACTGAGCTGCTGCAATGCTTGTCTTCTGGGGGGTTTTTGTACTACAGCATTGATGCTTGGTTGCCAAACTTTGTTTTAGTTTAGAACACTGAGACCAAAAATAATTCTCTACAAATCAAACTATTAGCGTCTTTTATTATTCATTCATCTGTCTATTCTTTGTTCATTGTGTAAGCTACAATATAACACGATGGCGAGGCGTTTTTAAAATCACTGATTGTGTCTGACCAAGATGTTTAAAGTGAAAGAGATCCACATTACACATTACATCAGATATAACCTAAAGAATCAGTTGTCAGACATCTCCATGGTTCTTCTTCTGGTGGCTGCCTGTCATCTAAAGCAGCGGTCCCCAACCACTGGGCCGCGGACCGGTACCAGGCCGTGTGTCATGTGGTAACGGGCCGCACAGAAAGAAAAAAAACAACATTTTCTTGGTTTGTTTTTATTTCCAGCAGAGTCTGCAGGGTGTTTTATTTTGAAAAATGACTAGCTCGTCTTCCCTTCACATCCGTCTGCGCTTGTTTCTCGCACTTGGCTCTCATTAGTTTTCATGCTCAGCCGTTAAACGAAGCCGTCAGTCTGACCGCCGCCGAAATAAATAAAAAAACAAACATCTCAGGAGAGCTTCTTTGGAAAGTGGGAGAGACTTGATACTGAGACAGAAGAAAAAGTAAACACGTATTTAGCAAGTCATTTTATTAATTTATGAAACTTTTTAATAGAAAAAACAATTACTTTCTGTTACCTGCATGATGACCGGTCAGTGGGAAATGTTCTTGCTTAAAACCGGTCCGTGGTGCAAAAAAGGTTGGGGACCGCTGATCTAAAGGTTTCAGCTCTAACCTACTTTTTTCATCATTGCTGAACTGACCACCTTAAAGCCATTTCTGCTGTTGTACATCATGCAACATTGTGCAGGTTTTATTTTATTTTATTTTATTTTATTTTATTATCTTTATTTTATTTATCTTTTTACTTCTCTCACGCGTCAAACCGGGACCTGTGAAACTGTGTTTCGTTCTATCATGTCATGGGGTTAGAATGACAAAGCAGAATGATCTTCACACACATTTGCATGAAAAATAAAACAACAGTTTATCATTTTGAACATTAGACAGAAACAGGACAAAGCTGTAAAACTGTGGGAGGAGTGATTTATCCTTCTGTGTTGTGCCCAATTAAAGATAATCCAGATTTGACAGCAACAGGGTTGTAAATACTTAATGAAGGGAAACATTACACCAAACATCTGTGCAGTGTTGTAGTCTTCTATAATAATGATTTATATGTTATCATTTTGATCACATGCTGTCTGTCTGTATAGAATCTTTATAATGTTGTATCTTCTGCACTTCTACACACACTGCACTCTTAAGTCTCAGTACTTCCGTGAAAGACATCCCACCAGGATGTGAGTCGCTGATTGCTTGGCATGCTTTTGACAAGCACATACCGACTCAGGTGTAGCTTTCACTTGGTTCAGCAAGGTGCTACTGAGCACTGCTGTGTCTTTGACATTTTTTTGTGTTATACTCAGCTCAACCAGCCCCGTGGTTTATGACAAATATATGAAATATGTAGCTTTTTGTTTAAAAAAAAGAAGAGGCGGCTGTGTTTCTAATTCAGGAGCTGTGTGTGCTGCTGATGAGTGAAAACACCAGCGCCTTTGACTGCTTTTGAGGAAATCGTGATTCATAAGAAACTCATATGAATATTGAATTTGCTATTATTCCTACAAATTGCAAGACAGTTTTTCACACGGGGGTGAAACAATCTCCGTAAGTCAGGATAAGTGCAGCTGCATCCATTTTCGTGATAAACCACAGTGCAGATGGCGTCGTTCATTTATGCCCAAACTTATTAAGCCCCTAATAAAAATTATTTGTTGAACTTAACCACTAATCGGGCAGTAAATGAGGTTTCGGGCAGCGCGCTCGTCTCCTCGGAAGACTCTCTTGTTGTCTAACAAGTGAACTGTGACCTGTTGAGTAATTTGGTTGTAGGAACCACGGTTGGAACAGCTTAACCAGCAGTAATCTCCTCATCTGGCACCACGCGCTGTGTCAAGCACAAGTGGGCTTCATTTCACTTATTCGTTGGCATCCATCAAAAATAGATAGAGCTATTTTTAGCTTGGCATATGTGAAATAATGCATGTGAGGAAAGGATAATGAATGATCAGAGCAGGTGTCAGAAGTATTCTGGTTTAAAGCCTTGGGGCTGAGGGAAAATTGGACAGATCTTGCTGCGTTTATTTATTCATGCTCGAATCTGGCAGACATGTAGCAAAAGCTATGTTGCGGTACAGCTTCCCTGCTGCTTAGACCCTTTACAACTAGTGCTGAGAGCTAGTGCTTGGCTAGCTTCCTGTTGCCTTCTTATTGTGCTGGTGGCAGGCGAGAGTCCCACTGCCAAGTAGGCCTTATCCTTCCTTAAAGCTGCATTTATTATTTGGGGGGAAAAAAAAAACCCTCCAAAAAAACGCACCATCACTGCTGTTAAATGAGGCTGGAGAAATTTTTAACTCCTTCAAACTCAAACTGTAGATGAACAGCAACTCTCGAAGCCTTTGAATGTAACACTTGTTCAGACTGCGAGTTTTCCTTGTTTGTGTTTCTCTCTAAGCTCTGATGAATTTTCATTACAACACGGCGCATTCCAAGAAATCAACACCTCCGACTTCAGTAGCGACTGCAGACAGATTTGAATTTCAAATGATGGTTAGAGGAAAATGAGTCTAATTTGAATGTAGGAATTAGAGAAATGTTCAAGAAAGCCTAAAGAGGAAAAACACTCCAGTTGTACTAAACCCATTAGCCTTTTAAAGCTGTCAAACAGCTGCACTTTTTCCTGTTTTACATCCTGCTGCTCGCATCGTAAATAAGCGTGCACTGTTGCTTGCGGTATTACAGGCGCGGAGGAGATACTGTCATCAGAATCTGCACCGTCAGAAAGAAGATATTTGCGCCGCTTGTGTTGGTCATATTAAACTCTGTGTTTCTAGTGATAAATAACTTTAAACGGTTTTCCCTGTTATCATCGAGTGCAAGTCCAGTGCCAAGGTGCTCCTCTGTGTGGGAGGAAATCTTAAACTTTAAGCTACTATTAATCTCCCCTGTGGCTGTAAAGACAGCTGGGGATGCATTTAATAGAAACTCATAGCGTAAATTTATGTACAAAGGTGCAAGTATTTATTATACCTTCATGTATACAAGCACAGGGTATGCGTGGTATATGTACAGCTCGGACACAGTAATCTAACGCAACACTGCTTTTAGATGTGCCCTCATAAAGCTTATAATGCAAACGCATAAACAAGCACTAAAATAAAGTCATTCTGTTATGTAATTTCTAGGAAGGGAAAGGATATCCATTTCTTTGTCATCCTGTTGGACTTTATTGCTCTCAGAGATGCAACAGTAATTTACATATGAGCCCTGTAAACTACGCAGTATAAATTACTGAGCAGATAGTGGTTCGCAGTAGCAGGAAATTTAAGATACTCCTTGTCGTTTAGCACGTGCAGTGAGTATATCTCACGGTAATATGAAGATATACAGACTGGACGGCGACGTTGAAGAGTCTAAGTGGTTTTAGAGGTCATTTTGAAAACTTGTTGTCGACATAATCTGCTCTGCAGCTTTGATTCAGCTTTACTGGTCATCGTCATAGTCATATATCTGACAGCGTAAAGTATGTGACTTGATTCAGAAGGCTTGGCTGTAGATATCTTACAAATGAAACTGACATTGCGGGCTGAGCGCTGCGCACTGAAAGGTATAAAACAGTTGAGCTGCAAGTTATTCACTCTGAGCCTGTGAAGGGCCACCGCAGGAACAATCTTGAGGAGCATAATTACTCCACGGAAAGTGCTATCAAATGTGTAAAAAGATAAACTCATCGAATTAATTTGAATATAAATGCGCAAGATGTTACTTCTGAGCTTCGGGTAATTTTTTACTTTTATTTTCATTGTGTGCAATTTGCGTGTGTAATTGCAATTTCTCCTTCCAAACAAAGTGCAAACAATTTAGTTATCATGCTCTGCAATTCAGCCACTTGCAATAATGTAATGATCTTCGCTGGCAGACAATATTAAATTAAATCTACCCTGAGTATTTGACCACAAGCAGCACTTCAGGGCTGTGTTTTCATGAGTGAGTGAGTGCCTGTTTGGTTTTTATTGTGCAAGCAGCAAAATGAAGCCAATGCAGAAGTGTACAAAAATGCAGTTCCTTGAATGGCCACTTGAGGCTGACTCCATAAACGAGTCACTCCCTATAGACCTCCATGTTAAAATGGTCAACTTAACAGCAGAAATAAACACATTTACAACCAAGTACAAAAATAGTTTTGGTCTCTATAGCTACTTTTCCCTTTGATGTTAACTGTACAAGAGGGGAATTTTCAATTAACGTACATGTTTAGATTATATTAAGTCCTAAAGTTCTGCATATTTAGGAACTTGGCTGCTTTGACTGACAGGTGGGTGCTGCCATGGGACACTTCATGGCCCAAAGATATTTGCGTGGCTCACCTCTGCTACACTTTTGGTCCACCTCTGCTGATTTTTGTAGCAGCTGGGAGTTCGGCAATGTCAGGTGCTGGCAAGATGGCAATAGTTCTGACAAACAATGCAATGCAGGCACAAAGGCAATGGAGAAAACGAAGGCTACTAGGCAAACAAGAATTTAAATGATAAAGTAAAAATGCATTTAATGGAATTTCAACTTTTTAAAAGTCCATTTTGGAAATATCTTACAAGAAATGAAATTGACTTACCATTTTTATTAGACCTCAAGGATGCAACCAATGCTTTTTAGTAATTAAGTGACACTTTGTGTCAACAGAACTTTTTGTTTATTTGTAAGAAAACTCTACAAGGCTTCTTGAAATTGAATAAAATTCTTGTGGTGTATTTGGTAATTTTAAAAAACAGTGAAGAAAATCAATATTTGCTTAGGAGCAGGCCGTCACTGATCGATAATGAGAGTGTTTAATGAAGTTTGTACATAAGGACCTGCTCCATTCAGTTAATATTTACATACACTATGTGCATATACTCCATTGTGTGTAACCTCTTATATGTGAGTCAAAGTGTGAACATGAATTGCTGCCACATCAAGTCGTGTGTCTTGACACAGATGTCACACTACTAACAGGGCAGCGCTCAACATCCCTGATGCAAAGCGAAACAAGGCATGTGTGTGACATGTTGAAATGATGCAACCCTCTGAGCTCGAGCCTGGTCTCTCTGCGTCTGGGATGTCATCATTCTCGTGAGCTGAAGTCTGACTGACCTTAAACCTTCACGGTGACAACAGATCTAGAAACCTACACTAAAGCTGTTTATGTCAAACACATGAAGTCCACGATATGGAGTAGCCAATGCAACGCTTGCATTGGACACTCGATTTGATGGGTGAAAATGTTGACAGTGTGTCATACAATGAGGCGATGACTGTCTGTTTGACATTTTCAACTCAGAAATGATGGGCAAAGGCAGAGAGACGAAGGAGGGGAGGGCGGGAGGAGAGGCTTTCCTCACCCCTCTCTGTTCTGCACCATGGGATAGAAAGCACAAGCAGGGAGAGGTTGACGGGACGGGAAAGAGAAAGGTTGGCATGTTGACAGCTGCAATTTCTCCTTTTCTCTTCCTCTCTCTCTCTCTCACACACACACACACACACACACACACTCATAAGTATGCATATGTATACATAAACAGAAATGGGCTGATTTTAATACAAAAGAGGCATCTGTGTATGAGGTCTGACTCCATTTGTACTGTCTCGCTTGTGTCAGAGGTCTGGCATATTGTGCTTCTCGTCATATTTTTTTTGTTGTTTTTTTTTTTTTCAAAAGTAGGTGCCCTGTCAACTACACTATCACCTTGACAAGTGAACTGTGAAGTTAGGTTTTAGGATGCAAAGTGTGCCAGCAGCTCCCTGAAGAGGACTGTTAAAATATTTTAGCAGCATAATATTAAAAGTGTACTGTGGGAGCTGAAAGAAGGCAAAGCCATCAAAACTAAAAGTACACAGAGCCAGGGGTTAAATTGGGCTGTCTGAGCCTCAGCCATAGCACAATCATTCTTCAGTGTCGTCGGGGGACGCTCAACCGCACTACATCTAGCAACATATATATTGCTGCCATTCTCGGTCTTCATAATTCAAACAGTGTCTAAAATACGTTTTCACTCGTACCCCCAGGTCTGATGAGTCTAGACTAATGGCAGCTGTAGAGAATATGAAATGTAGCAACTTTTTTTCTCCGCTTTTCCTTTGTAATGTCATTGGTTTTCCTCCAAAAGCCACCTCAGAACAACCCCTCTGTTGTCAATCAGAGGGCACAGGTGGCAGGGTTATATGACTATCAAGATAGGAAGAGAACGACCTCACTTTGTCTCCTAACTGAATGTAATCTGATAGTCTGCTTGAACATCACATGTGTCATTTTTTTCTGTTACCTCATCTTAGCTTGCAAGTTTATTTTGTTGAGTTAGCCAGCGTGGTGTCAGAGCAGGTAAAAATACACAATTACTCAATAGCACAAGCTAGTTTGATTATTTCCCAGCGATAACATCAGTGCATATTTTAACTCAGTAGGATGCAAATGTATTCCCTTTAAATGTAATTATTAAATGACTGGTTGACACACATTCATTCATTCATATTAATATTCTCTGTAGAGGGTCAGAGGGGGTTGGAGCCCATCCCAGCTGACATTAGGTGAGAGGAAAGGTAAACCCAACAGTTCATTGCAGAGCTAACAGAAAGAGACACTCTCACACCTACAGTCGGTTCAGGGTCTATGCATATCTTTGGATGGTGGCAGGAAGCCAGAGCAACTGGAGAAATCCATGCTGGAGCCGAGTGAGCATGCAAACTCCACAGAGAAGCCAAAAGCCAACCTGCAGGTTGAAACCTTGCATTAAGGCAACAGTGAACCACTGTGCCGCCATAGCCTCACACCTATATTGATACTGATGCACCAAAAATGACACTTGGAGAAGGGTTTCATTGTCATCAGGTAGTTGTTTAGCACACTGCCACAATCAGAACAGAACACAGAGGGTTGTCAGCACAGATCAGACCCTGTTATATGTACAGTTTGTCTAATGATATCAATCATAAGCTGTCTCTTTAATGTTCATATATTTTTTTGTGATTCAGATGCAGGCCTTTGTATGTACCGATAATTTTCCTGTCACTGTTTCTGATGTGCACACACACGTACATATACCAGTGGCAATGCTGAAACCACAGAGCACCACTACACTGAGTCACAATTTAAGCCCTGCATATGGAACCCATAGAGATGACCAGAATTAAAATCCATAAAACCCTTACCGCAATGTTGTGGATGACAAAAGAGCAGTGTGTGTTGTTCTGTGCCCGCATAAAAGACCTGCATAAAAAGCAAGATGCAGCTCAAAGGACAATTATGTATTGTCCTCTCATGAAAACCCCCACAGACGAGGCAGTAGTAAAAATTCTGCAATCTTAAAATGATTACTGTATCAATATCCATTGAAACAGCTTCTCTCCTTTTATCTGTCCAGGACACGGATATTTTAGTGGGCCGCCATGGGGCTGAGTGCAGCGGCTTACAGTAGAGATTGGATGTAGACAGGCACTGAAGGAGAAGTACATGAAAAAAAATGAAACAGAATCAGGTGCGCAGCTACATTCAGTCATTAGACCTTTCCCACTTCCTCTTAAGCCCCCTGAGTCCAGAGTGTCCAGGCTTGGCATTGCTACATTTCATGGACATCCTAAGCACTAGGGACACATATAGATTAGCCCTCAAGGGCAGTCTCACACTGAGCCCATTGGTACAGACTGATTATAGATTCAGCTTGACTGTTCCGCTCCCACTTCGACGAAAGATATCAGTACCAGGGGAAAGGTCCACTGGATACTTGGCTTTCTAAAGTCACAGTCAAGATTATGGTAAATAATCCACCAAAAGCTCTCACCGGTGTCCTGAAGAATCTTTAATTCACTATTTACCCCTTTGACAAGTTATTTTCTTTTTCGGTAACACGCTATTTTACATTTATATGCGAATATAAAGGGTTCCTCCTGTAAAGTAGTTGGTGAAGTATCAGCCTTTCCCATTTTTCTGTGAGATTTGAAAAAGCAGACTCACAAGCATTCTTCTCTAAAGCTTGTATGAGCATCAGCCCATTTTTTGCATGCTCTGTGTCTTCAGGAGAACTTGCACTTAGCAACCACAATTCCATTGCAATCTAATAGTTGAGATATTTCACTCATATTCAAATATGTGAACCTCAGGATGGCTCGAAAGAAAATGTCAGGGTATCACCCGAGGCATTAGGCACTTTCATTTCACTGAGGCGTTTCATTGTCTGGGCACTATAGATTGGATATCTGTGCCAGATTTCAGTCTGATTTTAAGTGTAGGTCAGACTACAGGGTCAGTAAGAAGACAGATCATCTTAAGAAGCTTACTGTAAATCAACATGACCAGTACTTTTTCTGAGCATCTGACCTGCATATTAATACATACCTATCCATCGTTACAGTATGAGCATTCAGCACCACACTTGCAGTGACTTAATTAATTGAGAAAAGTAGAGAAACCATTTCATACACCAGTGAAAGGTTTGTTTTTGTTTTTTTTTTGAGTGCTGATCAGGCTGTTAGGATGGAAACACTGAACAAGCATGGATGCGATTGTGCGTCTCTGCGATCTCTGGCAGTGGTCCAGTCTTATTAGTGAGTATTTCAGTGGCCTTCGCTGACTGAAATGATGAGCCTGTCACTATAGATGTGTCCATATGGGAGCATGTCGCAGCAGTAAGAAAAGCAATGACAGCACGCATTACGACAAAATAAAACATCTGGACACTCAAAGCAGGGGGATTCATGCAAATCTTGAATGCACACATGCAGCCACGTAATTGGATTTTGGGTACGAATGTGTGAATCGCATTCACGTATTTGGACGCATAAGGACGAGGATAATGCCTGAAGTCTGTCTGTGTTATCTCTTAACTACGGTTTGATCGAGCGCAACGCCATAGCAGCCACACATCTCATCCTCCTCTGAATGAAATCCGTCAGATCTGACAGTGATCAGTCATCTGCTGGCGTGAGGGTGTAATGAAATCTGGTGTGTGACACTCAAGCATCTCTGCCCTGCAGCACGATGATGGCGAGGGTTTGAAAAGAAAAGATGGACACTGTTTTATGTGGGTGGCTTTTAGTTGTTGGTTCATCAGTAGTTTCTATGTGCACGCAGATATTTGTTGCTGTGCCGACAGGGACTTAATCAAGTGTCACCGCAGTGAGTGGAGTGGAGCTATATTTATGTGTGCAAACCTATTTGTGTCCGTTTGATAAAGTGGAGAGATTTAACACCTTGTTTAGTTGTAGTGTATAAATCTTTTTCCACTGTGTGGGTGTTGATTTAAAGGAACAGTTTGACATTTTGGGAAATACGCTTATTCAGTTTCTTGTCTTGTCTTATACAGTAAATTTGGAGCTCCAGCCAGCAGCCAGTCATCTTGTTGGCATATTTAGTTACCTTTGAACAGAGCCAGGCTAGCTGTCTCCCCTTATTTTCATGCTTTGCAAAGCTAACAGGCTGATTGTGGTAGCTTCATGTTTAATGAGCTGACATGGCAGTGGAATTGATGCTCTTATCGAAGTCTTGAAAAAAAAAAAGGGCACTAAAAATGCCATATTATTCCTTGAATTGACAGACAAAATGTTTCCAAATTAGATCCTGCCTTTGTAAGCTCTGGTAAATATGAAATGACATATTTCAATTCAGTAGCTTGAACACATTTAAAACAAATTAAATGCACATATGTCTTTTGAGTATGTGCATGTTGGTGTACAAAGGCTTTGAAGTGCTGATGTATCATTGCAGCGTCATTGATTATTGGCTTCCAGTGAGATGGCAGTCAGGCAGGATGAAAGCAGACTAACCATGTCTGTAAAAGTACAGAAGTGCTGAGCTTTTAGACCTTGATCAGTATGATAGAGGGATTGACAGATAATCAAACATTTAGACCTGCTCTGCTGCACCATGAATCCAGCAGGATCCGCTTTAGTCAGCTTTTTTCACTCACTGCTGCAAAAGACCACCCACTCTATACGTATCCTTTCTTTACAGGGGCACCTGTAAGATTTTCCAAACAGGTCCTCGTTTGGATGAAACAAGCATGGCTAAGTAGCCTTGTAAAATATGGGATATGAAAGAGGTTTCTGTGAATGAGTTCTCAGTGGACATTCAGTTTTTATCTCCAACAGCTCAAATGAATTTATAATATGATGGATGCATGCTTGAGTGCTCACTGTTGCTCAGAACCTGCCTGCGTGGACAGAGATCATGCACAACTCGGAGAAACTAGAAAACTTCCTTGAATGTACACAAACTTTGTCGACTGGTTGAAATTTCAACCTGTTAATTCCATTGCTACCCTTAAAAAGCAATAAAATACAAATAATGAATGGGTTCATGTTACCGAACTATTTAAGAGAATGAATTTCTAAAGCCAGCCCCATTTCAGTTCGAATTCCAGGCATTTCAGCTCTTTCATTGTTCCCAAATTGCTGGCAAAATGAAGTCCAACACTGCGGTCACCCTCCATTACCTTCTAGTCTGCTCTGTTGGGAGTTGTTTGGAACAGTAAAACCTGAGGTTTCAGTGTGCACTCAGAAATGTAATTTCTATCAGTATGTAACTACAGTACCCTCCCACCCTGCACCAGCATCCATCCCTCCCTCCCTCCCTCTCTCTCTGCGTGTTGATTGCATTTACTTATTTGGATGTAATGACCATGGCTTGAAAATATGCAGTGCTGCAAGAAAAGCACTCTGGCTGGATATTTGCCATCTTTATGTTTAACCACTCTGGGTGATTACTTACCTGGCAATTTCATGCGATTTCATACCTAATGGGATATTTTGGGAGAAGTGACACAATCTATGTTTGGCACAAAGTGAATTCTCCTTTTCTCCAAATAACAGCCAATGAAATTATCGTTCCGGTGAACACGAAGCCGGATTTGGCAGTTTGTTGCCAGTCCCTCTGTCGAATAGGAGAACAATTTGCTGACTGGTTTAAGTACGTTCTCCCTGTTGTGGCCTTAATGCACAATTAGTGTGGGCTGCTAAATTTGTCAGGCTTAAAGGTGATAAATGATTCTAATCCAGTGCATTTTATTTGACATATTTCCTCATGTGCTTCCCAGTGTTTCTCAACATTTGCGACTCTCTGAATGGGAAACAAGCAAAGAGGTTTGGACCAATCCACATAGCGTTCTTCCAGCGTGTCTCATTTGTGCTGGTAGGAAAAGGGAGGGCAGGTGATTGGAAGGGAGCAGTGATGTTAAATCTGGCACATGCCATCTAAATATATTAACCAGTTACCTCCAGGATCACAGATCCCACCTTCAAGTGTTGTGGAAACTACAGAAAGAGTCAGACAGAGTGAGACCAAGACAATACGTAGTTTAGCCCTGGAACGAGGCGTATGGTATATTACTTTTATTATGAGCTTATGACTTTGTGTGGAGGAAATGAATCCAACTAAATCCAATTCAGACTGATCAAATTTACCGTTATTGTTTATGAAATAATGATTATGTTGAAAGTATGGTGCAGAGGGAGGAAATTAATCCAGTTTAGTTGGGTCAAATGTGGGATGAATTAACAAGAGGATCAAAAGTGGCCTTACGTGTCCCCGTACAGCTGCTGTATCCAATACTGGTTGAAAAGACACCAGCTCTGCATGGATTATCCTCCGGGCTCAGTGGGGAGAGACTCGCTCAGACCTAACACAGGTTGTCCACAATACTGAAATTTTCTATTGTGAGTCAGCAAATAGAACACCTGGTTTATCCCAACAGACTAGAGGTCAAAGTAAAGAAGATCAAAGTTGTGGGATTGTGCATGCCACGGTCTAGCAGCTTCACTTCATCTTTCCCCCCTCGTGATGCCCACTTGAGTCTGGTTACCGACGGTATTTTTGTTGTCAAAAAGGCTGGAGTCGAGGCGTAATAGGAAGCAGCATTTCCTTGGTGACAAGAGAAAGCAGCAGCTCGGTGTAATAATATGAAGCTAAAGAAAGTGCGGTGGTTATTAGTTGTTGCTGAGGGGAAAATCCATAAGAGGTCTCGTCACGGCTTAGCATCTGTTCAGTTAGGAAGAGGGTTTTTGGGAGAGGTGGGACTGAATGTTACAGCAAGTAGAGCTTTTGAACTGATTTTGTGCTCAGGTGACTCGGAGGCTGTTTTATCCTGTCACTGGTAGGAACTCTGAGCTCGGAAGCAGCCAGCCTGAAAGCTACACACAACAAGCGAGACACATTTTTATGCACTGTATTATGATGAGCCAAAGGTCCAGTTGGATTCAGCTGCTATAGTCAGTACTTCTCTATCAACAATCACATGACTGAATGTATTGAAAAGTGTAGTTTTTTCACTTAAGAAAAGTTTAGATATTGTTGTATTTTATCGACCAGCATTCTTTACATATGCAGTAATATGCTGCGATATTCAGTGAATATCATCCAATAAAATCAGCCCAATGATATACTGGTCTGATCTCCACACAGCTCTTAGGGGCATTTTCAGCTCAAAAGTAGAGAAAAAGTTACCAACTTAAAGAGCACAATGCATGTAGCAACTGGCAAATCAGTTAACATACTACAGAGCTAAACTAAGAGTGAATATTGAACAGTTTATGTGTACAGGATAAACCACCTGCTTTGTACTGTATAGCTCCCTTCATGTCACCAAGTCAGCTCTGAACCATCAGAACATGGACAAAGGACCTCTTGGGGTGTCCTGTGTTGTCTGGCACCAGGATGTTGGTGGGGATCTCTTGGGTGCTTTGGGTTGCAGGGTGAGATCACTGTGACTCAGCGCATCCTGCAGGAGCTCAGTTGGGGTCTTGGTAGTTTGGAACCTGAGCCAATACCTTGGGCTCTTTGTCATGTTCCTTGAGCCGCTGCTGAGCAGTGCACGTTGTCCCTACTGACAGAGGACATGCATGGTCTGCAATAGTGTTGTGTTGTGAGTGTTTGTAATGTTGTGGCTGACTTGTGTAGCACTGTGTGTGTTGAATAGGTAGATCGGTAAGTGTTTGCTAACAAGTTCACCACGTCAAGCTTAGAAGTGATGACATTGAAGTCATGCTTTTTCCGCTGAGCTGAAGTCACAATAAGAGATAAACTGTTGCACGTCTGAAAAAATAGAGTTATTAGCATTGGAAAGTTTGGATGCCTGTAGAAGGATAAGTTTATGCACAAGATATCTTAACTTTAAGTTCTGTTAATGAGCAAAGCTTCACAAACAGTTGATTTCCCTCCATGCAGATATCACAAAGTGATTATATCACTAGGGTTTCTCAGACTTGACAAAGCTCCTCTAGAGCCACAGAACACATTACATAAGAGTTTGCCTCTCTGTGAAACCCTTTGATGTGCACGTTCAGTGGAGAACCCCTTTTAATGGTCTAATTGATTGTAAAAATCCATAGCATATATTTTTAAATAGATTCCTCTGCTCGTCTCAATAACTAATTTAGAATATTCATAGTTATTCACCACTGGCGCAGAAATTACAGTAATGCTGTATTTCAGCCTTAAAAGTGTATTGTAGTTGCCATTTTTCAAAGTCGGTATCTAATTAAGTCATCCACTTCCTTATAAAATAAAGAAATTCTCTAAAACACCCCATTTCCTGTAGTGCAGAGTGTTCTTCGTCTCCTAGATTACTCCACTTGTTTGCACTTGTGTAGCAGTAAACTGAACTCCACACTGCCAGCCTTGTTTCTAAAAGCAAATATTAGGAGAAGCTGATGTAGTTGCCCATGTGTTGTAGAGATTGCGTTCTCAAGGGGAATATAAATGCTGGAAAAGTATGCAGCACGACTGATGTGTGTGATTGTAACCAAAGCAGCAGATTTTTTTGTTTGTTTGCTCTGCCTTCGGTCCAGTGGCCAGTTTCCTTCAGAGGTCTTGTTGTGCTTTGCAGCTGCACTGTTGGTGTGATGTTCTTAATGCAACTGTAAATCCTAGCACGAATTTAACCCTCTTCCTGTTACTTTAGTGATGGAAAAGTGGAAGGAACCATAGAGCTCAGATGACAAATCTCAATCTGCATCTTTCTCCGTGTTTCTTAATCTCTCTTTTATTTATAATCTCTCTCCACAATTACTGATTTAAATAATCTCTCCTGCCCTCTCTCTCTCTCTCTCTCTCCTTACACTTTACTCACTGACTCAGAGTTTATTTAAGGGCTAATGCTGCACACAATGTTACCTTGAAATCACATTATTTCTAATCTTAAACCACGCTTCCAGAACTGTTACTGTGCTAACATGGCAAACAATTTGCTCAGCACTTCTTCCTTAAATCTACTCGTGTTTGTATTGGCTACTAGCTAAAGTGTGTTTGCCCACAGTTTATCAGCCCACTGGGTCAAATTGTAGCCTGTTGTTGGCATAGAAAAGTCTGTGAGCCATTGATTCCCCCCTGGGCCCCTCTGGAACAGATGCAGAGCGGCAGTGAAAATTGAAACAGGAGTCTGCTACCTCTCATAATTCCATGACAGCGAAATGAAACACTATCTCAAGAAAGCAATCAGACTCTCAAATTACCTTTCTTGGGGGGCCATTGTTTGCAGATCAGCAGAACTATCGTCGCTCTGTCCCTTTATGTCACTGTATCTCTCTCTCTCTCTCTCTCTCTCTCTCTCTCTCTCGCTCTCCTTCCACGCCTACCCAGACACTCTGTGTGCGGTAATGAGTGGCAGAGTGGCGATGTTGTGTTGATTTATTGCATGGCTGCCCAAATGGAACCTGGATGGAATGTGTCTGTCATTGGGGCGTCACTTAGATAGAAACACCTGTGATGCCTAGGGACAACTAACTGCTCCATCAGGAATGGGCTCCCGCCTGAGCCATCAGCGCATTTTACACACACACACACACACACAATAGTTGACACAAATACACAATCGACTGCACCAGCACTGACGACAAAATATGCGCTCTGTGCTGACAAACCTGCACAGTCATTCGTGCAAATTCGCTCATCATCAGATGCACATATAGTGTACCTGAGGTGTAGTGGTGTATGTATGCTGGTATACTTACATCAGGGCAGGGGGGGATTTACCGTATTTATCGTATTTATGGTGTCAATGTCATAGAGGAAGGCAGCCAATCATGTTGCAGACTTTCGTGTAATCGGTGTAGAGTTTAGAGTTTTTTGCTCCTGTAATATTTTCACTCACTGTGGGGTCATTTGAGAGAACATAAAAATGTCTTTTGTGAAGTTTAACAAAGCTGTAATGCTGTAAATCATCAAAAGACAAAAGAAAATACAGAAGTTGAATGTCTTTGATTACTTATTTTACAAAAATGAAAACAATCCTAGACTCACCACCTCCAGCGATTTTGATTTAATATAAAAAATTATAGTTGTAGATTTGGTCGAGTTTCCTGATCAAACAGCACAACAGACGAGTAGTTCAAAGAGCAAAGTTCAAAGTTGAAAATCCAGCAATCGTTTCTTCTTCACAGTGCCTGACTCTGATAAATGGTGCCGTTTTGACAGTTTTTTAAAAGCGAAAATACCTTTCAAACCTGCTGGTGGGTTTTGGGGTTCAGGGGGTTGATCAGAGGGTCACGGTGGACAGAGGTTTTAAAAAGGCATCAAACTGTTGCAGCAGAAGTGAAACTGTCTTTTTTTATCGACACACACTTTCTCCCTGTTAAAACACAGTGCCTGCATCGCCCGCAATACAACTCAACCTCCAATAGTTTCATCATACCGCAGTAGTAGACATCACTTGAGGCATTTTTTCTGATTTTGTGTAGAGCTCTCTGGAGCCGCAAACCGCTGTGCACAACTTTTTTCATATATGCACTTGTGCTCCCTAAGAATTGTAAACAGACTTTAACTGTCCAAGGGAGACTTTTGCTTCTTGACTTTGGCCTTCTAGGCAATGGATGTACCACAGAGAAGCTTTGCCTTCCAAAAAAATCTGAGTGCATTGTCTTGCCCTTGATGCTGATCCGTAGTGAAGTAGCTTTGGGAAGGGATATGAAATGTAAGAGTGTAGTTAAAAACACTAGTAGCTAATAGTGTAGACATGCAACTTTAAAAATTTAAACAGCACACCACAAGACACTATGAAACATTGCTGAAGCACTGTCTAACAGTGAGATACACCGGCAGCTACTACACCACATGCTTCCACCTCAACCTCAACACCACGAAGACAAAAGAAGTCATCATTGACTTTCAAAAGTCGAGGACGGCATTGCTCTGAGGCCTGAGTATCGATGGGGAAGAAGTGAAGTGAGTCACAAACTTTAAGTTTCTCGAACTGCACATCTCAAAGGTTCTGGGCTGGACTGTGAGCACCACCCACATTGTCAAAAAGGCTCAGCAGCATCTCTTCTTTCTCAAAACGCTGAGGAGGAACAAACTCCCTCCACCTCTGCTGAAAAACTTTGACCACTGCACAATATAGAGCATCCTGTCCTATGGATGTACAGTGTGGTATGGCAGCTGCACGGGACCGGAGAGGAAACAACTTCAGCGGGTCATCAAGATGGCTCAGTGGATCATTGTCTCCCCGCTCCCTCACCTAGAGGAGATCTACTTGAGTTGTCTCCTTGAGTTGGGCCACAAAGCTCCACAATGACCTCGCCCATCCAGAATATTCTCTATTTACTATCCTCCCCTCTGGCAGACTCAGAGTCATGGGAGCCCGTACCAACAGACTAAGACACAGTTTTTCCCCCATAGCTGTGCAGAGACTGCTGCAGGAACCATGACACTCCCAGTTCACGGACTCATTCTAACAAATTCTCTTTTGCACTTTTATTAGAGTATTTACTTTACTGCTGTTTTGTTATTCATATCACCTTTTAACTTTTTCTCTTAGACTGTGACCATATTAGCTGCTGCAAAGATGATGCCAAATGAAATTTTGTTGTATTTCTTGTACAATGACAATAAAGCTTCTTCTTCATAAGTGTTGGAGAGCTAAGTTACAACAGAAATAATATTTTCTGTAGACACAATGAGGAAATGCTGTTCATTTATGTATTGGGCAAGTAAATAGTTGGCCTACACTGAATATATTAGTGACATATTCTGTGATAATGTCATTTTTTGACAGGGTATCTGATCTTGCAGCACACTATTGACTGTAGTGACTACACCGTTGTTTTATGGTGGTTGGTGATGTTTGGTAGAGACTGCGATCTCGTTTAATGCAGAAAAAGTCCACAGTGTATTGTGACACAGAATGTTGATTTGCATTTAACTGCATTTAGCTGCATGTGTCTCTTTCATACCTCTGCTGCAGGTCCTTGTGGCTTTGGAAAATTAATAATGAGTATTTAATTTAAATGTATTTTATTTTAGTTGGTTAGTTTTAAAAATGTAATTCTAAATTTGAAGATTATGGTGGTCTTGTAACATTAAAATAAAACGCGTTTAATTTTTTGATTTTTTTTTTTTTTTCAAAATACGTATCACAACCGCTGACGTGCGACACCCACTGGCACGCGCAGTGTTGCCAACTTGATGACTTTCTCACTAAATCTGGCGACTTTCCAAATCCTCTTGGCAACTTTTTTTTGTCAAAAGCGACTCGTGACAAATCTAGCATCTCTTTCTGTGTTTTGGAGACTCTGATCGTTATGCACTTACTGTCCTCATCGAGCAGCAGTGCTGCCGTGAGCTCCTCCCCATCCCAAAGCGCTCACAGGCGGTCAGTAGTCTGGTCAGCAGTCCCAGCTGCAATCAGCAGGCCAACCAGACATCATTTTTACTTTGCTGCAGGTGGATAATTTAAGTTTGGCTTGTTATTTCATAAATACAAAGAGGACTCAAATAGACATTGAGTATTTCATTTGAAAGTAACCTTCAACCCAGCGTCTTTTTTTTTTTTTTTGGAGTTGTATGCAGATGTTTTCTCTGTAGCAGGTTATTAATTTCATAAATGCAACACACTATCGTTTTTATACATAGCATAAAGGTATAAACCGATATATGCAGTGTTATCTTCATTTTAGATGTCAAAAGGGTTTTGTGGCTCCCGGTGTTTTCTTTTCCGTGGGAAACGGGTCCAAATGGCACTTTGAGTGTTTGAGGTTGCAAACCCCTGATTTAACCAAATCCATAATCTTTGCCTAACCTGAACCTAAGTGCTTTAGCTGCCTAAACCTACCCCCAGGACAGGAGTCTGGATGTGAACCCTACTCTCTGGTACTAGTCCAGAGACCACCTCTTGTTGATTCATGCATTCAGACAAAGCATTGCCACTGAACATAATCCAGCCAGCTGTTATGGTGCCACCAAAACATAACTGGTAAAGCAATTTAGCTGTAAAGATTTCAAGTTCTCTAAACCGTCTATTGTTTGGTCTGTAAAAAAAAATGCCATTTGTAATACTTGCAGAAATTGTCTTAGAGAAGATGATGCACTGTCACAAGATCAGCTACCCAACAGTGAAGTAGTTAAAAGCACAACAACCATCTACAAAGACGCCAATACATGTACCACTGCTGTATGTCAGTGCTTAACAACACATACACACACATATTCACGCAGGATGAGGCGCATTGTTTGCGAGGTGCTGGAGTAGCGTTGTTTCAGTATCAGCTTTGTGTCCTTGTCATTGTTTCCCAGAAGGCGTTTGGGAGGAAGGAAGGAGGAGAGGAGGAGGAGAGCAGTTAACAGCTTGATCAATGGAAGAGATGGAGGAACACACATACATAGACACAAACACACACACATATATAGAGATATTGGGTACACACTAACACACAGCCATAAACAGATTTCTCAAATCCATCACTGTGAATAAAGGTGCAAAATGAAGTGGAACTCCATCCCAGTGACCAAATTCCCCCGATGTCCTCTCAAAGCAAAAATCTTGATGGACACTTTTATTCAGTGCGGCTTATACACAGTGAGCGTATAGGCGACTGCAGCATGTAGCAAAAGTCCTTATAGTCGATGTGTTACAGGAGCAACATATTGAGGGATGCAAGGACAAAGAGATGGATGAACGGACAAATGAGCAGATTAATTAACAAAGTTTTCTCCTTCAATGCCAATGTGCGCAGTCGTCTGGAGAGAAGAATGGCCTTTCTGTCGGTAAAATCAAAACTTATTAAGAAAATAGATGAAGAAAACATAATTAAAAACATTTAACGCATTGGTGTATTTTTATAATACAATAGAGAAATAATTCTCAACCAATGAACTACTGGTAATATAACCCAACATGTGATGTCCATATGGACGCCAGGCCTTAAAAGGTGAAGGAATATTTCTGCAGTTGCTGTCAGCCACAAGGAAAGATTGACTTGTAGCTCAGTTAAACAATAAAATTATATATGCTGATATACTGAGTTGGCTATATTGCTTGAATAGTAGAAAGTAGATTCTAACTAGTTAGCAGTCAAGCGGGAATGTTGATATTTGTAAATGCAATGATGGAAAAAGCTAATATAATGTAGCCAGAAGTAACAGATAAATGGCTGAAACTATATCCAGGTTAGTGCCGCTTTTAGTAGTGGTATGACTCATCTAAAGTGAACACCGACACTTCATCTGTATGGATGAACTGCGTCCACTTTTCTATAAGAAATCCTGTTAAATACCATCCAGTCGGAACATGAGGGGCGGTGTTCATGAAGGGATCATTTGGCTCATCTGACAGGGTTGTGGCAGTGTGTCAGATGAAAAGAGGTCTGGAAGCACTGCTGTCAGGGTTAGAAATGAACGAGATGACCCGAGTCACGCTTGAGGTGCTGAGGCGTCCTTGAGCAAGACAATGTATCCCTTTCTGCTTCAAGAGCTTTTCTATACCTGCTTCCCTTATGGAGATCAATAATATATCATGTGAATCATTAGTCCACACACAAGGGCAGAGATCACACAGTTCTTGTAATCTATATGCTTCTAAAAATGCTATAATAGTCCGTCCTCCAAGCTCCGACAGAGGATCTCATTTTTTTCGGCTGATATTTCTGGATACTGAACACCTTTCACGAGAATATACTGGGGTTAAGTGCTTTGCTCAAGGGCACTTGAACCATTCACGGTTGAAGTAGGGGTGAGGATTACTCAGTAGCTTTTTTCCTCTGGAGAATTTCCCCATTTACAAGCTCATTCCCCCTGTGTTACAGACCATATTTTACATTCAGAGGTCAAGGGCAGGCTGTCTGTATGAATGTGAAACAGAGGGAGCTCAGCTTCCCTGGGATAAATAACACAAAAATTGTAATTCATATCACTTGGTGCACAAGGAGAACAAGACACACTTCTTTTCATTCTCTCTTTTCCTCTGCAGACTCGCTGAGTGCAGTTCTTAGCAGGATCGCTGGCGTGTAGCTAGTGGTGCTCGTTGCGTGGCATTGGGGTACACATCAGTGCTAATCGCTGTTTGGGGCACAGACCCAGCTCACTGGCCATGACACCCAGGGTGTGGTGAATCCTATCTGTCCCCAGCAGATCCTGTGGCCTCCTCTTTTTACAGCCACTCTTCTGTATAGTTGGGTTGTCATCCACAGGGTCAACAAAGCACTGTCGAGTGCGTATTAGCTATATGGCTGATCTTCATTGCACCGCTTCATCCACAGAGGTTGTCACAGTGGCCTGTTGTTTACTCAGGTAAACAGTCCAGTATGTAACCTGTACGTTTGTTTTGGGAAGGTGAAAGCCGCTTGAACTGCGAGAGTGAAAAGTATAACGGAGGCAGCCATCTCTGCCAGGACTGTTCTTTAGCTGTGATTGAAAGCGCTGGAAATGATCAAACTGTAGAAAATCTTCTGTCCCTGTCTCTCCCTCTCTCTTTCTCTTTCTCTGTCTCCACCTTTTCCTGTGTCTGTCTCTCGAAACTCCGTCCACAGCTGTGCCTGGTGTGATTAATGGCAGCCATTCATTAACTTGATCAACCACTTTAGCAGAGATTATTAATCAGATGCTTATTTAAATGTCACCGCTGAGCAACTGAGAGGAAATGAGGCCACTGGGAAATTGAGTTTTTGTGTGTGGGCTGCTTGTCTGCATGTGCGGGTGTGTGTGTGTGCGCATGTTGAGTTCCTGGAATATTGCCTCACACTGATAACTATGAACTCATTCATATGCTGTTTTATGTACACGGGGTGCAGCAGCTAATACTGAAGGGATGTGTAGCAATGAAGCTTAATGTTCAATTCCAAATGAGACGTATTGTGTCTCATTAATAAAACATTGTGTTGTGCCTGTAATATGAAGAGCAATACGATACTTGTGGGACTGTACAGTTATTAGAAATTTACATCTCCTGACAGCTCTGCAGTACTCTGTTTCATTTTGCCGTGTATGCCTAAAGGATATATATATATATGTGTGTATGTGTGTGTGTGTGTGTGTATGTATATATATATATATATAAATGATTTCACACTCTACAGCCAAACAAGGCTAATCAGGAGCTCCTCATCATTTGTTTCAGAATATTTTTACTAGAACTAATTTGTTTCAGGAATTACCGTTGCCACACTGCTTGTAGTATTAACATGTTTTTGAAGAAATGTAATGAGCAAATTTGAGTTGGCATTCTGGGGGCGTCTGCACAGGCGGTACGTATTTGTACAGCTGCACTTTTTTTTTTTTTTGTTCTCCAGGCTCTGCGCTTCAGCACATTTAGTTTGAAATAGAATAATGGATACTGCATTAAAGCCTCTGCTTAAATCTGAGTAGGATTACATCAATATGGAAAGACGTGTGTGGGAGATGTAGGTCTTTTACACACAGGGTGCAAAGTTTGGAGGTTCTGAAGTGGAAAAAAAAAAAAGTCAAGACAAAATCATCGTGTTTAACATTTTGTGGAGAAACAGTCAGGTTACAACTGCTGGTAGAAAATCTATCTTTCCTTATGATGGTTTCCCAGGCCTGTACTGCAGCTACCTTCAGGTTTGGAGTTTCTTTACCTTTAGTCTGGTCTTCAACAGGTGAAATAAAGCTCAGTCAGACTGAACTGATTATCTGGCCAGTCATAGATATTCCACCTCTTTCTCCCAATAGGTCTTTGGCTGCTTTGGTCATTTATTCAGGATTGCTATCCTGCTGAATGATGAAACAGCATTCTCAGAGTTTGCATTTGGCTGAATCTGATCACACAGAAAACTCTGCATTCATCCTGTTTCCTCCGTCTGCATTACAATCATTAATAGCGTGCCAGGTCTGTTGGTCATACGTTCCCAAACTGTTACTGAGTGACCACCATGTTAAATAGATGAAGAACGATTTCGGTGATGAGCAGCTATGCTTTTCTTTTTTGTTCCGTAGCTCCACCAGTTTCTCTTTGTGCATTTTTGCTGCAACCTGGCGTTCCTGTTTTTGAAGCCTGCCAAGGGTTTGCATCCCGTAGTGAATCCTCTGAGCTTCTGATTGTAAAGTCTTCTATTGATCGCTGAACAGGAGACATGTACAGCAACACCTTGGGGCACAGTCTTGACTTGCTGTCTTAATGAGATTTTTCTTCATCATGCAAATGATTTTCTGGTCGTCAATAAGACGTGTGCTCCTTGTCCTACCAGCTCATTTGCAAGTTTCTAGTTTTCTTTTCCTTTTTTTTTTTTAATTACCCACACTATGGATTGTGGCATGCCAACCACCCATAGACTGTAAAAAAGATGGACGTAGCAACCGGCCCTAAAAAAATGAAGCCAATCCGGAAGTGTCAAAAACCTGCAGTATCACTGCGTCCGCTAGTTCCTGGCTCCAAAAAGCCCTGGCTCCCATAGACTTGAATTGGATTTCAGGATTTATTTCTTATTAGTTTTCATGGCCAAATCCAGAGATCAGGTGGCCAATCTGAAAATAAATCAATACTGAATTTTTAAAAAATTGTCAAAATTTTGCGGGGCAAGGGGCGTGGCTGGCTTGACAGTCGGCAGCGACGATGCAGACGAAGCGAGCAGAAGGCGGTAAATGTGGGCGGGCAGAGAGGGCCTGCCTCTCAATCCGTCTGACCAATCGCTGCTCCTGTGGCTCCGCCCCCCTCCGATGATTTTTGCGTCTCTGACTCCAAAAATCCAAGATGTCAGCCAGGAAGCAGCAAAACCCTGGCTTCATTTTCTCAGTGCAGAAACCAACGGGTGACGTCACAGTAGCTACGTCCATCTTTTATGCAATCTATGCAACCACCTTTAATATACTTTTTGCCATGCAAGGTCACATATTTCTTTCTTTCACTTTCTTTATTTGGATGGGACAGTGCAGATGAATGAACATACAATCTCAATAGTTTACACAAAGTTGCAATAAATAAGCCGGATTTAGCTCAATTCTAATTTCCATCCATTGTCCCACACTTAAAAGAAAAACATACAAGGATACAGACGTATAACATTTTTAAAATAAAATAAAACCCATTTACTCCTTACATTCACAGGCAATTCTGCCTTCATCTAAATCATAACTTTAAACTCTAATCGTGTCATACGTGCACAGAGCCTTCCTAGAAACACTCTTTTAGCCATGTGTTCAATTTCTTTTTAACCTCTAGACTATGGATACTAAGCCTTGAAAAAACTGTATCTCACACAGTTTTTCAAATTGATGGAAACTGTCACATATGAATGCAGAGAGCAGAGAGTGACAATTAACTCTAGTGTCTATTGTTTTATTTCCAGTTGAATGAAGAGCCTGAAGGACACGAATTGTGTGACTGTTTGCTGTGTTTCTGCCTTGTGTTTTTATATACATGTGTGTGTCTGTTCAACATAGTACAACATAGCTAATTCGGTCAGGATTATGTGTTGTAGGTGTTTTGCTCTTCAAGTAGCTCAATGTGTGCACGGACGGCGCATGTAGGGCAACTTAAAGTCTGTGTCCCGGGCTTTAAAGTGAGCATTTCTGTGTTGCAAAGGGCAAATACAGTAAGCCCCTGAAGATTACACTCTTAGTCGAGCTTTATGAAGAGAGGAGTGGGTGTGGCCATGTGTGGATGTGCTCTGAATTCAGCTTGCTCAGGCGAAGGCATTTATACAATGCAGTGCGGAAAGCCGGCACCGTTGAGAGGCTGCAGTGAATACAATGGCAACAGAGAACACAATTGCTCCACATGTCAGCGTGCTCTGCTCTCTCTGGTATGCTGGGTATTGATTATGATTTTTTTTCTTCTTTCATTTTACACACGCATACAACATGCAGCATTTCATGTTCACGCTGCATTTAAATTTTACCGCTGCGGCTGAGCTGAGTCGTCTGCCTTATAAAAAACGGGGTTAAATCATCTGTTGTGGAAGGAGTGCACCTTCTTTATGCAGTTCATCAATCATTTTATCAATCCATGTAATTGATTGAATCGATTAATCAAGGAGGACAGAGAAGGAGAGGAGGTGATGGATGGCAGGAGAGATGGAACCCAGCTGATTGAAATTCCAGAGTCATACTCTAAAAAGGTCAGAGGTCACATAAGAGGCATTTATAGGCAGAGCAGCCTCTTAGCGGGACCTTTGCTGCCATGTTAAGAAAGCCTTTATCACAGGTGCATTAGTGTGGTCGTGTGTGTGCGTGCACCTCCATACGTGCATGTATTCCTCTTGGGTTACTTGGCCTTGTGATCGTGTTGGGGTAAGTGATGCCAAAGCCCAATAATAAATCTCTGGTACAACCAGCATAGATGACCTGAAGGTCACTGTTTCATTAACTGTCTTCCTCTTTGATTTTCTCATCCCTCACGCCTGTCTGCTTCCCCGCCTGCCTAACTGCCCACTCGACTCACCTACAGATGCTCTGAAAGGCAAAATAGACATGTATAAAGAGGATGGAAGTTTTCCTAAGTGGCGGTACAGATAGACATGCTTAAAGGAATCGTGTGACATTTTGGTAAACATGCTGATCAGCTTTGTTGATGCTTTTGAGGGGAAGGTCAATACCACTCTCATATTTGTTCATCAAATATCCAGCTGGAGCTTCATTTGTTACCACAGTGAGGTTGCCATTTAACCAGTGGTGAAATCAATGCACCTTTCCAAAAAAGTAGTCCAGCACATAACCCCCTGTAAAACCACATGTTGTTGTTCCTACACTTGTACATGGACAGCATATAAACCATTGTGGATCTGGATTTTGTTGGTCAGAACCCCTCCTTCCAGTCTTAATGCTAAGCTAACTGCTCTTTGCTCTATCGGTGCATATTTATAACAGTCAGAAATGGAAATAATGTCTTCTTCTTTAACTCTCTGTAGAAAAGAAGCAGAACATTTACACCACATGCCTAGTGTTATAAAGGTCCCCATCATGCTGCCAAATCAGCTCTGAGCCATGGAGCCATGGATGTGGGACCTCTGAGGTGCGTGACACCGGAACATTGGCAATAAATCCTGTGGTTTGTGGGGTCGGGCTTCCATGGAGGTTTGTTCTGGCACGTCCTATGGATGCTCAATCAAATTGGGATCTGGGGAGCTGCTCTTTGGATTAGTGTACCTTTAGTCATCCCTGGGCAGTTTTTGTGATGTTGCGAAGCTGCTGGTATTAGGGAGTGTCATGGCTTTGAAGGGGGTATGATTGGTTGGGAACAATGTTTAGATGGGTGGTACATGTCAAAGTAACATCCACATGAATGCAAGGAGTCAAGATTTCCCAGCAGAGCAATGCATTGTAACAAGATGATCAGTGTCTCACCTGTTTCAATGTTTTGGCTCATCAGTATATCTGGAGTTGCTAAAATGTCAAAATATTCCTTGAAAACTGATTAACAGTTGTTGTTTTTACAAGCTTGATAAGACAATGCTACTAGTCCCCGCTTCTCTGATTGCTTCTCTGATTATTCATGTGTTTTCTTGATGTTTCTTGCTGTGTGCTGGACAAAATCAACAAAAATTAACATGTCAGCTTGAGGTCTAGGAAACCGTGACATCTCTTTTTCACTAATATCTGACATTTTATAAGTGTTGAGAAAACAAATTAAAGATTGATAGTATTGTATTACCCATGCTTACAGCAGCAGTCACCTATGTGTTTTCTTCGTGGGACAACCTCTAAAAGAGCCTTGAATGACCAACTGAGGTGGGCTCCAAAAGCCAGCCAATTCCCAGGATATACTCACATCATTTTACAGCACAAATGAACACATTACAAACAGTCTTTAAGTATGCATATAAGGGCAAGAATGTGTAATGTTACAGGTGGTTGCCTTCATATGACTGTCCATGGCCCAATTTTTGGATTAGCTGGGAGTAAGGCAGAGTCAGACGATGGCAAGATGGCAAAGATCAGAGCCACCACCCCGACCTGCAAAACTGCCGTTCAGGAAACATGTTGTTGACATCATGGATGACTTGAATACACAATCAGCCGTTGTCTGACTCGTATATACAGTCACAAATGCAAAGACACATAAAAAGGCACTCATGAGTCACATTCAGCAGTGAGTGAATTCAATATTGTCTGTGAATTTGGAAAAAAAATAACAGCCTTGATTCAGTTCTGTGGGAAATAATAGAGAAGGAATTAATGTCCGTGTTTTTCTTTTGGAAGAAAAAAAAATCAGTTATTGTGTTGAAGTACACAACTCCTCTCAGCACCTCTTCAGATGGAAAGTGGCAGCGTGGGTGGATTTGTTTGAACTGTACAAGCAAAGAATTGCTTTCCCCAAAAGACAAAGACAAAAAAAAGAAAAGTTGCTCACTACCACTTAGCTGTCCAAGGCCAGAGGAGCCACTTTTAAAATTGCACGGTATTCCCCATTCAGCTTTTTATAGATTGAATCATTCGAGCCTTAGTTGAAAGCAACAATTAATCAGGAGGGAAGTGTAGTAAAAGCCTCGAGACAAACTCTTGAGTACACTCTAAGCACGTCTCCTGACTGCGGCTGTGTTCACATGAATGTTTTACCGTCCCATACGGCGTTAAAGCGTCAAGGAGAGAGGGCTTTCTGCAGCCCTGCTAGATTTGTCACCGGTATTCAACAGGCTCTGTTTCTTTCCACCATAAGGGCAGGTTAGCCTCTTCTGAATCCCCACGAGAGCGCGGCCAAAATCAGGCCAAGAATCTCTCTCCTTTGATTATAGGTTTTATCCAGCGAGTGTCATCATCAAACACAGTGAATGCTCATCCCCTCCCCACCCGCCGCCTCATCCACCATTTCATTCACTTTTCTCTCTACTTTTTTCTTCATCTGGTTGTTTGTTGCCAGGTATACTCGACATGTTCCTCATGTCCGGTGTACACACACTGAAGCTCTGACTCATGTCTAGACAGAAAAATTAGGGCATACGTACAGACAAGAAAACGGTGACATTTAGGCACAGTGTTCACGCTGTGCAATCAGACCTCATTTTCCACACTGAGCTCAGTCAGTGGTAGCCATGCCTCGATTTGGCAAGGAACAATCAGATTTAATGTGAAGCCTTTTTTTGCGTTTCCTGTTTCTGCAGGATCTGTCCTCAATTGAAAGCAGCCTGGAGATCACAGCTAACGGCGTATCTTTGAAAGCACAACCGCTCAGTCTCTAGGCAGGAATAGAATGGGATCAGCAGGAATGTGTTTAATGCTGCGGAGGTTTTCACTTCAAAAACAATGCTGTGTGTCAGGGCATGGTGACAAGGTGACATGTGGAGCTATTAAATAGCAAAAGAATGGTCGTCCTGTGGCTACTTCAGTACTTGCCATTATTATATCCTTTCATGCGACTGAAAAGTCAGACAGATCTATTTGCACTAAGCTCATCATATTACAATTTAATTTAAAACCGATTTCCGATTATACCTCGTATTAATTTGAAAGTCATTTATGCTGTACAGGGTTTTTTTTTTTTATTTGAAATTGTGCTCAACTGTGATGGACAAAAGCACACACACACACCTCTCTCCTCAGCGCACACTCACGCACAGAAATGATGACGTGAAAGAAGAGCGAGATTGTTCAAGAGTCAATTTCTTTCTTGTGTGAAGTCATCTAAAGAGTGATATTGAATCTTTGGGGATAGGAGACCAGACTGTGATGTTGCACTAGCAGGAGGAGGTAACGCACCTTCGCGGGGGCAGGCCTGTTGATGTAATTTATTGCAACATTATACAGAAAAACTGCTTAATACCTTTCGCTTCAAGCTGACTTTCAAAACTTTACCCGACACTTGCCTTTTGCGTTCAGCTAACAAAATGAATTGCTTGACTTTAAGTTTATTTTTTGTGTTCTGAATGCAGGAAGTTTGGATAAGGATTAGATTCATAGTCCCCAATGGTCTGCTAAAATTCTCCAAAAGGACATTTTAATGTTTTTGCTCTTCTATTTATCTCTGTTAAGCCTCGGTTCTGTTTTGTTCTGACACTGCTAAATGAAACAGAGATAAGACTTAAACTTATGTGGGGAGCTCAGCAGAGTTCTTACTCATATTTAATAGGTCAATCCAAAAAAACATAATCCCTTTTATATTCCTATTGAGACTTACAGTGTGATCTGAACTGTAAGTAAATACTGACATGACCTTGTTGTCATGGCTGCGTAGCTGGAACGACTGTTCCGCCTCCCAAAAAACAACAGGTGTCTTGGTTTCAAACCATAATTGGGTTTTTCACAGCTAGTTTGAACGAGGAATATGGATCTGGTGTTATTATGCAAAACATAATTACATCAAATTACTGTAAAGCACAGCTGCGAATCTGACTGGCTAAAATACTGAATGCAACCCCAAGAGAACAGCGTGAGGGTTTGACCTTGATCCTCTAAATTTGCTTGGAAAAAGGCTTTATTGCTGTAATTCAGGCTGATCCTATATTTTGACCAATTCAGCTCCTATGAAGGAATTTTTACATAATTTTAGACGAGCAGAGATACCTCAGTGAACTCATTCTCTTCATTTGTTTAGTGATTGAGAGTTTGCTTTGTGCTTAATGCATTGTACTTCCACAGACATGCATGTAATCAAAGGGAATCTCATTCACTTTGGTGCAAACGTTCATTCCCTCCATGTGATCAGTTTGAAATACTTTGGTTCTCTATGATGGCCCTAAACTTTGGATTATTAGTACGTACTCAAAAAAATAGCTACATTCCCTACTTAGGGCTTATTATAAATGAGCAAATTCCGAGCAGGCGCAAGGTTACATGAATGTGGATGCCCTGTCGGTTGACCTTGCTTCCATTGCTGTATAAGATCCAACAACTTCAATCATGATGTTAGCAGAACAAATAGTAGTTACTGGATGTAACGCCGGCTCTGTCAACACATTTACAATCAAGGGTTTGTAGTCTTAGTCTACATGATGAATTTTACGTTGTTGTTGGCAGTGATGCTGGAGAGAAGACTTAAAAGATCTGTCATCTCTGAGTTTAGCCCATCAGCTTCAAGCCCTGAAAGGGTGCCTTCCCATGAAATAGGTACTTTTTCTCCTCCAAAACCTAACCGAAAAGAGGTTCTGCATGGGCGGTTCTAGTGTTTGGAAAACAGAAAAAGGTTCAAGCGTCCCAAAAACAGCCCTGTATTGGAAAACGGCTCATTATGCGCATGTTAGCATTTAGCTTAAAGCATAGCCTAACACAGGTGTTGGTTGTGACTCTGTGGTCTTAGTCTTGTTGGTCTGTTCATGCTTACTTTTTTTTAAGGGTGTGAACATGCTACTTTTTAGTTGTGGAGAGAAATCAGCCTACTGAGTGAAAAATGCTGGCATCAGAGTCAATTTACTCTACTAATGGTCTGGTTGGAGGTTCAAGCAGCAATTAGTAGGTATTTTTTCTCAGTCTTCTTGCCCATGATTTGTGACATTAATAGCAGGAGTGTTTGAAAATACAGAGTGCAAAAGTCTTTAAAAAGTGCGGCAATCATACATAATTAGAGGTTTCCTGTGAAGAATCTCGAATTCAGGAGCTTGTGACCTTCAACCACAAGTTTGGGTCTAATACGACAACAGCTTCCAGCCGCAGAAGGAAGCCTTTAAGGATGCCAAAATAATTTAGGAGGGAGGACAGTAATTTGTCGTCTTCGCAGGAAGTTCCCCGGCACATTGTTACACCTGGTTGTTTTTGCCTCTGTGAAGATTCTGATTTTGTAATCATGTATTAAAAATGAATGCCCCCTCTTCCCTCGCCCCTCTTGTGCTCTCTCCACAGATCCAGACTTTGCAGACTTAGGAGTACCCCCACCTCTCCCCTGTAGGTATACTCCCTCTCTCTCTCTCTCTCCCTCTCTTTCTGCCTCAGTTTCTTCTTTTGTCTCTTTCTCTTTCATCTGTTTTTACATTCACTCTTTCTCTCAGCGCTCTATTTGTCTCACTAAAGCCTATTTATACTGCGTTTCTTCCTGTTAAATATACACACACGCATATTGCGCTTCGGTTCTCTAATGTTTGCAATGTGTCACATTTGTGAGTCCGTGTTTTGTTGGCTTGAACTGCACGTGTGCATATGTGTGTGCATGCATGTGTTTGTGTGCGTTTATGCATGTGTGTGTGTTTCAGCCTGTCAGTATGACATGGTTGGTCCAGAAGGTATCGTTGAGTCTCATCAGATCACCAGAGACGGGAAGGCGGGTGCCGCTGAGGCCGTCGACTGTAAATGGTACATCCGTGCTCCACCACGCTCCAAGGTTAGTGACATCAGCCGTGCTCCCATCCAAATGTGGATTTGATTTAAAGCCACATTTTTTTTGAAATGTCACATAAAATAAAGTAGAAATGAAATTGTGTTTCCCATCAGCTGGGTTGATGACAGCTCAACACGGTTACATCAGAAAGGTTGTTATTTAGCTGACAAACACTGTGGGTCTGTCATTACTATTCCTTGTCAAAATGTTCAGCTTCTATTGAGATACCGAGTATTTCTCTCTGATTAATTAGCTGTTTCCATTCAGTATTTCTTCACGCATGCAGCAAGATCACGGGTTGCATCAGGAACCTTTGATATTGCATGTGGGTTTGTCTGCAGCTGTCAGCACTAACCCGATGTGAGTGTTTGTGGCTGCGGGGGTACTTGTTCCCCCCGCTAGGGTCAGACAGATAGGCAGAAGGGTTTACTCGGGGTCAAGCCCATTTTTTTAATCAGTGCACTGTTGCCAAGAGGAATGGAGAGATGGAGGGAGGAGAGAGAGATAGAAGGAGGGGAGTTAGGGTGGACTGGGCAGACAGAAAGAGGCAGGGAGTGTTAGCGCTGATGAAATAGTGTTGCCATGCGGTTTGACCCTGAGGCCTGCAACAGCCTGCATTTGTTTTCTCTGCCAGTGTTCTGGACGCAGCCGTGCATGCATATTCAAATATAGCCATGCAGGCACACACATTTACATGTACACCTTTGCTCCAACCCCTAAGACATACTAGACATGCTTCCTTATCTACCACAGGTACCTGTGCTGCATTAATGCTATGGGATTAAACATTTCCCGAGGGCAGAGCAGTAGTGCAGGAAAAGGCCACATTTTTATAAATGCTACAACTTCTCATATGAGTCTATACGGCTTCTACTTATATGCACTTACAACGTCCAGTCCATGACTGCCGTATATCTGCTGGTCAGATAGTGTTTGCTCTCTTCTGAGTCCATTCGCAGGGCTTGATTAAACAGAATAAGACCACAATTTTACTTTCACTTTTATGGCAAGAACATTTCTGTCAAGGACAGGAAATATTATGAGGTCTGCATTTTAAAGCGCTAAAAGGTTTGGTCTCATCTGTAATCCTGTAATTGTAAATAGTGAGCTTAAATAGGCCCGCATTTTATGTTAAAATGGCTTTGGGATGCTCTCAAAGCTGGTTTAACATTTTATCCAGACATTTTAGCATATGTGAGAGTGTATTTAAAATGTAGATTAGAATACCCTTCTTTAACCATAAGACTGCCATTGGCTATTGCAAAAGTTATATGAAATAGTGACTCACTGTATAACTTTATGTTAGTTGGGTGTATTTTCCTGAATGTGTGTGCTCTCCTGTTATTCCACTGAGTGAGATAGGGCAGATGCAATGTCAGCTTAACTGCGTAGCTCTTTGTTTCACTAATTCAGTGCTTGTTATACTTCCTTGATGTTATTCTTCTTACTTTGTGGCCACCATAGAGGTCTTTTTAGAGTTATACAGTACACATTAGCGAAGCTATTAAGCTGTGTTCCATCCCCGATGAAAAGTGTGATTAGGCTCGTAGTATTTTTTTTTTTACACTTGTTTTTCGTGCTGAGCTGCAGGCTCTTGTACTGTACACACACGCACTGGCTTATGATATGACTGGATGATAACATTGGTGTGACTGTGATTCATGGCCACAGCGCTTATTCTTATCTGGCATATTCTTTGGGTTGCATATTTCCTGCTAATGCCCTTGTTTCCCTTCACAAATGACCTTCGGATTTAGCTGCTTCAAAACCCAAGGCCATGGGAACTATAAGTCTGTGCCATCGACCTACAGACTTTTCTCTCAATCATCAGCGCTCATGTGAAGCCATCCAATAAGTGTTGCATTGGAGCAGGCATTAGGAGGGACCCTGGACCCAGTTTAATGTTGCGGTCGATTCAAAAATGTGGCATTGATTCCTCAGTCCCTCTAAGTGGAGTGTGTATGTCTGCCAATACATTGCAGGCATGCCTCTGTTTTGTCATCCATGTGTGTGTGGCTAAGAACGGGTTCATGTATGAAAGAGCGACAGAGCAAGCCATCCTGGCAGTATGATGTATTTTACTTGGTCTGAATGAGCGTCATATTTCACACTGCAGAAGAGCCTCACAGGGCAAGTCATGGGCCAAAGGCTGACAACCAATTGGCACTGATGGACAAGGCAGAAAATAAAATTTTTAGTACAAATCTATCTTCAGAGACACACAGTCCTGAAGCTTGCACCTGCACTGCAACTGTTCACACTCAGTTACACATGAAATATATAAAACCTACAGTGTCTCTCTTTGTCTGCTTTGGTTCCTCACTTCCAGTCACTTTCTCAAACACACACACACGCACATGCAAGCTCACATGCTACTGCAGTGAAAGGAGATGTGTAGAACGCCGCCACCGCCGCCACCACTCCCCCATTACTGTGTACGTGCATGCGTAAGGTTGCACAGTGTGCAGAGCAGGGCGTTCATTTCCCTGTGCTGATACAGTACTGCACTGTACCCAGTGTGCCAGAAACAGCAGAGAGATAATGACATCCTATACCGGAGGCTCTAATTAGACTGCACCGGAGCACTCCAGAGAGAAAAGAGGAGAAGGGGGTACAGAAGAGGAGGAAGAATGAGAAAGGAGGGGATAAGGGAAACATATACTTAATAATGCATTTTATCAAGTATCTAAATGTATAGGGACGGAGTTTGGAGGTGGGGTAGCAGATGGCAGGGAGCGGGATGGCAAGGTAAGGGAAAGGAAGACATACCTGCAAGTAAGCAGTTATGACCATAGCACTGCACCAGTTTTAAAGTCATGACGTTTTTACTTCACACCACTGTGTGTCATTTAATTTTAGCTTGTCCTGCTAATAGCTTTTTCAGAAACTACCTTGAAAAAACAAAGTAATTAGCTTCCACTGGTGTTCAAAGTAAAACAGCACAAAGCCTGTGCAACAAAATGTCACCTTTCAGATATGATAGGATACACGTGTCCACAATGAAAACCAAATAGTGAGTTAATTCGGAAGGATGAAGAGACAGTCAGTGTTTCAGTGATGACAATTGGACATTAAATTTGTAAAACTGTCAACTTGTCTGTTTTCCTAGTAACTTTTCTTCCTCTTGGTATTACGGCGTGGACAGCTGTCCAAACTCGGCTGACAGCTGTTAGTTGTATAGAGGGATATTTTCAGTTGCCTAATCAGTTATTGTTATTTTCCACACACCATTTGTGTCCTGTCTGTTTTACACAGTGTGGATTTTTCCGCCGCTCTTGCCTGCTCCGTCTGACACCTTCCGCGTCTTTTTTTTTTTATGAAGATAATGGTCAAAATAAAGACATTCATTGTGACTGTAATGAACAGTGCGCAGTATTACGGGCACCTTTTAGCAATAGACAGAACACACTCTTCTCCCCGTCAGTGATGGATTCTGCGTCATTATTGGGTGCAGCAATCAATGAAGAGGCAGCCTATTTTCCTGCTGGGGCCAATCTCTCACCTTACAAATTGGCGATTGTATCTTTCTGATCCATTGCCGTCATTTGGCTTTGTGATGCCATCCGCACTCAGATTTTTCTTCATCATTGGTCAGTTAGAGTTCGCCAAAAGGGACCGCAGAAAAACAGCATCAAAAGCTGTTTGTATATTTGTTAGTTTCTGATATGTGTTTGCCACATAATGAGGCTGTCTTTTTCACCTTCCAGTCAGTGCAAACAGTAACCTGCATCTGTCACACAATGACTTTGTGTATGGAACAGTTGATCAAAGATATTATAACGGAGAAGAATTTCACTTATTTTTCTATGCTCACACTCAGCAGGATGCACATAAGTAAAATAGAAACGACTGCAGGCTGTGATACAAAACAAAAAACCCACACAAAAAAAACACCATTTCATTTAATAAAAAATATCCAAGACCATAAGGCCGTTATCTTTTACAACATAAAAGGGTGTGTGTAGCATATGCAGTGTTTCTTTTCCTTTCAGTTTAGGTAGACAGACCATGTATAGCCTGAAGTCACACAGCAAGTGACACACTGCATTATGGCAAACGTCTCAAGTGCAGCTCTGAAATACAATATGTTATAGAATAACAACAGGACTATGAGTATGCAGGAATGTTAGCGGCTCAATGAGGCTGTACAAAATTAGTGCAATGTTTTGAGCTAAACGTTAAGGTCAGTATGGTAACATGCTAAAAATGATTATAGGAGCATGTTGATGTCAAGCAGGTAACATGTTTACCATCTTAGCTATCTTAGTTTACCATGTCAGCATGCTCACATTTGCTGATAGTAGGTACAGCAGAGACTGATGGGATTGTCATCAGTTTTTCCAGTATTTGACCATATACTAAAGTATTAGGCTCAATAAAGTGTTGACTTGATGTTGCTAGAATGGATCATGTGCCAAGCATGTCCCGTATTTCACTGCAGTTCACCCAACAGTTGTTGAGTCATTGTGATTAAAACCACAAATGAAGAGTTCATTTGCAAAAACAGATAACTCCATTTTTGTAGATTTTCAGAAAACTATTTTGTTGTTGTTTGCTTGAGATAATATCAAACTGAAGTTGAGTGGATTTGATTCAGTAGAGATGACATGACAAAAATAGAGATAACTTAAGTTTGATTGATATTGTCTCAGAGTGGATTTTCTGAAGGTTTGTGTAGAGTTATCTGTTTTTGCAAATGAATTCTTCAAATGTGTACTGTATGGTAGTACTGGAGGAAAAGTCCCAGGGTCTCCAAAGTTAATCATATTCATTGTTTAAAAACCATAAAAGCTTGTACTCAAGTTTGTGCCAGTCCGTCCTGCAGATGTTGAAATATTTGAAATGATAAAGTCAGTGGAATTCCTCCTCAGGGGACATTAAATGTATGAACGTTCATCTCTGGATGCACAGCAAAAACCCCGCCACCACCTTCCCCAACACCACGAGCATCATGTCTTTGTCCAAAAACAGCTGTGATGGTCAAGATGGGAGAATTATGCTCTTTAACGACTGCAAGTCCATTGCTTTAATTAGACATTAGCACCAGATGAAGTCTATGCAAAAAAAAACAAAAAACACATAATGTTCATTTCATCAACAATGTTTTGCATTTGCAATTAGTCTCCCCTGGCTGAAATAACTTTTATTGGTTACAGATGGCTGCATTCAGTGCATTGTTTCTGCTGTGGGTGGAAAACTTCTAGTCTAATTTGCTTTGTACTCGCTGACGATGGAATGACTGGGCCAAGTGTCGTAATTATCATGCTTATTGGTACTTTTTCCAATTATTTGCCTCTTGAACTCTAAAACAAATGGAGATAAATTTGGCTGAGAGCACTTTACCATAACCTTAACCTTGGCTATAACCTTAACAGTTTCACATTAAATCTGACGTCTTTGGCAATCTGTCAGATGGAATGGAGCCATCATCTACTCTTAATAACTATTTTGTTCCTGGTGAAAGTGATTTCTGACTGTTTCCTCTTAGTACTAAGTTTCCTGTGTTCTGAAAAACGGGTCTTAGCAGCATTTCTTTTTTTTTTTTTATTTTATTACAATGTCAAGTGATCGGCCTCTCCAATCACTGACCAAATTACTGTCATCCAACCTGCTGAGAAACCAGATTTTAGACACTTATAATACACCACCAATCTGAAGCTCCCAATCACATTTAACAGCACTGTATTGGAAATCTATGTAGTATAGATGAGACCACAACAGCACAGCAAGAGACACCTGCCAAAAAAAAGACTTCAGAGACTCCTCCATCCTCCACCTCCAGGGATTAAGTTCATACACTCTTACGAAAGTCTCATACTACCCAGCATTGTGTATATACAGTGTATAGACTGTAAGTTACTGTATATATGTACAATATATTGTATATATACACACACACACACATAAATATCTTTGCATCGCATCATAAGGCCTACAATGAATGACTGAACTGTAACAGTATTTCATTCCACTCCCTCAGTATGGCAGACAATAAATGTCCTGTTTCTTGTGACAAAGCCAATATAGCCAACAAAGTGGCTGAATATGACAATTTTTATTAGATAGAAGATTACTGACATCAATATGAGACCTCAGGGGAACTGGCTAGCTTGTTTTCCCCCTCCGATCCATTTCACTTGTCATGTTGTTGAAGCCAAGTTGACATTGCAAGGTCCATTATCCTGCTCCATCTGCAGCTTTCGTCTTTGGGCATTTAAAGCATCACATTTCCCTGTCACAGTTCGGGAGCGGTCCGCTCATTAACCGTAATGATGGCGAGTGCTGTGCTCGGCGGACCAGAACCATAGCTGTGATTGGGAGATCTCAGGCTGATGAATGAGTGACAGACAATGATGCGGAGGCAATCGGGAAGTGTAGAGTAGCGCCTGAGAAGAGTCAAGGTGGATAGCAAGGTGGATATTTCACTCAACAAGAGATTGTTGGTGTAATAAGATGTGCATTATACTGCATCTGTCATAGTGTACTTGATGATTAGTTCGACATAAGTCAAGTCTGTTATATACTGAATATGGTTGGAGCCCATTGGTCCGAAAGTGCTTCGAATTTAAAGGAAAGTCGGTGACATTTTCGCTCTTGAACATCCAAAAGCTTGTGGCAAAATGTCCAAGGTCTCCTTAAAGTTTAACAAGGTTGTAGGTTTTGTGTAATGTTTTATCTCAACAGATATGGATAATGAGTCCAAAGCTAATAGACCCTGTCTGTCTTTGAGTCCTCATTTGATATGCGTATGTAATGACTTTGTACTAGCTGCAGTCTGTCAGTCTTATTTCATTACAGGGCTGCTATATCAGGCACTGGGATAATGAGTAAGATGCATAGGCAATAATAGGATGGAGCTGAAATCCTTTTTTTTCCCCCCACTCTTCTGTCCTCCTCTGTTTACTTCACTTCTTTCCTCTGTAATGTCCAAATGTTACAGCGTCCTTTGATTTTTTCCTCACTTGATCTCTTCTTTTTGTCTCTTTGTTTTTCCCTTGCGTTGCACAGATCTACCTGCGTTTTCTCGACTACGAGATGGCAAATTCCAACGAGTGCAAGCGCAACTTCGTGGCGGTGTATGATGGCGGCAGGTGTGACTTTTTGGCATCTTTAATTGGATATTGTATTAGGCCATTTATCCCATAAACATGACTTAACCTTGCTATTTGTTCTGAGGTACAAGAAATCCATGGTTTTGACTTTGTCCTAATATGTCAGGTTGATCTTACATGATCTACTCTGTAACAGACTGAGAGCTCTTTTTGACATCATTCTTTTAAAGTAGTTTTGCTTTTATTAGATTGTGACAATGGAAAGAAGCAAGAAATGTGGGAAAGCAGAGAAGTGGCATGCTATAAAGGTCCAGCTTTCCAAGAATCAAGCCAGGGACTCACTGCTTAATGGCGTTTGCACACAATGAGGTGCACACTGACCACTATGAGGTCGCCCGCAGATTGAGAAATCACATTGGATCCACAGATCAGGAACAGATAGAAAGACTGATCAATATCAAATTTTTACAGAAAATATGGGTGACTTTTACTTACAGTTAAGGCTGGAAACCGTTTGGCATACAGCTCAAGTAACACCACAACTCCTCTGTATCCTGTCTTCACAATAAACCCAGATAACCAGCAGCTGACTGTAGCGTTACATTTTAAAGACAGATATGAGAGGTGTATTGATCTACTTATCTAACTCTCAACAAGCCACTTGTTTCCCACATACTTCCCACAAACAGGTCTGTTAAATTTTCTTATTTTTCATCTCAAGATAGTAAGATATTAAAACCCCGCTTAAAGCAAACAATATTTGATACACCGAGATAAGGATATAATTGAATCATTATCTGCCATACACTTAAAAACAAATATAATCTCAGCAGTCTAGTTTGTTATCTTGTGCTATCCAGACTTCATAGTTGCGATTACAAGATAAAAGACCTGAAAAACTGTGAGCAGCTCTGAGGTTCTGCGCAGCACTGTGGAATATTAAGATGCACAGCGAAGGCCCCGTGTTACTTGATGATAAAATATGCATTCTTATCTCATCCTGTCTCGTCTCAGTTCGGTGGAAGACCTGAAGAGCAAGTTCTGCTCCACGGTGGCCAACGACATCATGCTGGTGTCCACGCTGGGAGTCATCCGTATGTGGGCGGACGAGGCCAGCCGCAAAAGTCGCTTCCGCATCCTTTTCACAACCTACCAAGAACGTAAGATGGAGCTCAGAACACAGACATTCACGCACTGTCGTTTGTCGGTCGTTACCGCAATGTGACGCCCCCATCGAGGGCAACCCATTAGCTTTATTCATCAGGCCGCCACTCCATGAAAGCGATGCTGATGCCAAAATAAAACGGGGCGAGTCTTGACTGGTGGCCATTAAAAGAAGATGGAGGCACGGTGACCGCATTTATGGCAAGACGCAGATCGTAGGAAAGGTGCTGTCAGAGATTTCCATTTAATTTTATGACCATTTAAACAGCAGGAGGCAAGAAACCAGAAAACATGATTCCCATTATAGGAAACGTTGCCTGTGGGTGATTACAGTACAGGTGGAATTGAGCTCCACTCTGCCACACTTACATCGTTGACTCCTTTGTGTACAAAAGCTAAAGAGATAGAAATAAAGAGCCAGGCTGAGCTTGTGCTGAAAGAATATCAGGAGGAGCTACAGTGTGTTCGCATCTCGCTGTTTTCTTTGAGCCAAACACCTGGGAGAGATTAAAATTCACACAAACACACACACACACACACACACACTGAGTTCTTCTTTCTCATTCACTCGCTTCTCTTCTGATGGAGCTTGTAGTTTGACAGGGGCTGCAGAGGGCATTCTTTGTACTAGTGACGTGAATGAAGTGGGTCTGAGCCTTGTGAGTATACAGTATGTCAGTGTCATTCATTGCCTTTTAAAGGCGCAGATACAAGCAAAGGGAAGCACACAGCGGCTGCACACACGAACGCACGGGTTCATTTTGTGAAAAGGATCTTTCTGAATGCTAATAGGAAGAGAAAAAAAGGTTTATTACAGTTATTCAAACGTAAGAATCATGTTGAATCTATTGACTCGAGCGTTGAAACCATTGATTTTTCAGCTATTGAGAAGAAAAACGAGTGTACTTGGGATAAAGGCGAGCGCCACGAATGATTATTTAAAGTTGAATGCGTCATAAAATCCTGAAGCGCGATCCGTCGACACATCTTTACATGCCCACGGCCTGTTCGTGTTGGTTATCGTAGCTCTGAGATAGTTTAGCACCTAGCCTAATCAGCAGAGGCGACAGCAGCAGCAGCAGCAGCAGAGTTGTTTGTGTTGTGAAGTCAGTGTCCCTTTTTAAGGCCTTTTCACCACGCAGAGCCAGGATGTGCTGTTGCCGGGGCAACGCTTCTGCCTAAGTCACTCAGGCGATCCCCAGCCAGACCTCAGCCTTTAGAGCAGCATCCACCACAGCTCAGCAGCACTGCACCAACCCCCTGTCAACAGCCAATGCACAGATGTAGCAGAGCTCTGGAAAGCACGAGCAGCAGAGCAAGTCACTGGCTGAGGTCTTTGCTCGCTTACAGTGCAGATTAACTTGTTTTAGGAAATTTCAAAACACTTGTTTTAAAAGCTGTGTTCAATGACTTGTAGACAAAATAGCAACATAATAAGGTGAAACTCTTATGTTCAGTACACCTACTATAATTTGTGTTTTGTGCTCCTTTATTGTAAAGTTTTGACTGAGTTTGAGTTGTATGCACTTGTATGGCTCTTTCAGTCGTGTGCATATCTTCAAACCTGGAGCAATTTTGGAGGGAAATACTAGAAATGAATAATGATACATTTCACAGAATTACTGATTAGTGAGTATACTATTTTAATGACTGCAAAGAAGATTCCACCTGACACCTATGCAACAGTTTTCAGTGTTTTGTTTCCATACTTTTGGTCTCTTTAGGTGAGAAACTACAGGCAGAAACATTGTTTTTTTGTACACTGGTCAAGTTTTGGATTTTTCTTTCAGTCTAGTTGAAGGAAAACATCCAAAATACACATGAAGGTGTTTATTTTACCACATTTTGCTTTTTAACCACAAATGCACATGAGTCGTTAAACGTGCTGATTTGCATACATTTTACAGGCATCGATCCATAGATCAGAAAACACTATGAACAATTCAGAGTAAGAGAAGAAACTTATTTGGAGAAAATCATCATTAAGCACATGTGTTGTATTCATTTTATTGAAAACTATTTTAACTAATTGATTTAATGAAACTTTCCCCAGTTGATTACTTACATTAAGACAAATATAATTTTGTATTGCCAGTTTTTGTATTTCTCATTTGCATTTTTAATCATAACATTTTAGAAAACATTCAAATACAAAAATTAATTTCCTTAATACATGTAGTCACCAAGGGAAGTTTCATTGTTAAATGTCTGAGTTAATAATTTTACAGAATTAAAAAAAAGAATTAATTTCTTTGTTAAAAGTATATTTGCATCCCCACAAAGTTTGTCTTGACTTGCGTGTTGAGACAAAATATTATTTTAGTGCAAAGAGTGAACTCACTTTCACCAAACGTTGAACTCTGTCAGTAGACATGTATTCATAGTCTTAGAAGAGATACCTTCTGTGCAATACAGTTTGAAAACTTCAAAAAGGCACAATGCTCTTTTAGTCCAAAGGGAATGCCAATATCAAAGCAGAAAAAAAAAAAAAAGTGTTGAGAGCAAGCAAGTCCAGTTAATGGGGGAAAAAATGAAAGGTGGAACTCTAAACAGAGGTTCTATATGCACTGTGTCCTACAAAAACACTGCAGTAAGTTATTTAATTCCCTCCCTGAGGTGAAAAGAAGATGGTGTGTAACTACTACAAGTGCATGTGCACGACTCTATTATAGGTGCACGCATCTGGATTTGCAGCTTTTAAGGCAGTTTTTACAATAAGTGTTCCCCAGCCGCAGTAGATCTTAAGCCTTTGCATGTTTCTTCACAGCTGCCGGTTCCCAGTGGAACTAGCGGCTCTTAGAGAACTATTCGCAGCTGCTGACTCCCAGCGAGTTGCTCCGGTGGGGAGAGCAATGTTCCCAAACGCAAACATCCACCTTTATCATGAGTGCAGCGTTCACATCTGCTGATGTTACTGAACTTGCTTCTGTTTCCAGCCACACACACACATGCACAGTAACCCGCTATGCAGAACTGCAGAGTATGATTACAAATGTGAAGTATAAGAAAGTGAAACCTATCTTTACCCAAGAAGCAATTATGTCTTAGGTGATAAACGCGCGTGTGTGACATCTCGGCTGTCAGCATCGTTACGCCTCATCTGCAACCCGTCTCTGGGGTTGCAGACGGAAATTTGCGCCGGCTTCACTACACACATCACTTCTTGTTTCTTTGCAAAGCTTCTTTACTGTATGCATGAAAGCATCTGAGACCAACACGGTATGCTAATGCCTGTTAGCATATGGCTCTTTGCCTGGTTTTAGTTTGGATTATATCAAGTGCATGTATTTATAAGCGTTTGATATCTTGGTTGCTTTGCGATTAAGAAGAGAGCAGTGGGGATATTGTTGCATTGTAGGCAAATAAAAGAAGATAGAAATCAACAGTAGATGGATGCGTGATCTGCTCCTGCAACACTCCCCAGTGCATCTACTGTATCATTTCTAGCAATATTAGCATGATGCATTAACATAATTTAAATTCAACAAGATTTTAATTAAGAAAACAATTGTTGACCAAAACGCTTTACAAACTGAACTTAACGTAAACACTGCAAGGAAAGTACAAATAAATGTAACTGACTAAATGAAAGTATAGTTAATATTTAGAGGGACCCAAACATTTCTCAGCAGATGGGCCTTTAGCCAGGATTTTAAAGTCGTGATCGATGGAGAAGTTTGAACATTAAGGGATAAACTTTTTAATAATCTAGGAGGAGCAATGTACAAGGTAGAGTAGCGATTTTATTATCAACTGTATTGGTTAAAAAATAACACGTAACGAGAGCAGGAAATCAACATATAGCATTAAGAGCTGTCTATAGTCATAAAAAGCAGCTATATTCTCAGGTATTGGCAGTAGTGTTCCAAATTAGAGCAAGTAATTGATGCATTAAAAATATCATTATTGCAAAAACAAAAGCAGCGTAAGCAACATCAGGCAGAATACAGGTAAAGACACATAATTCTTATAGAAATAACATAACTACACACTTATACATCAACAAAGCCACTCAAAACACAGAGCTACAGTGGCTGTTTGATTGTACAACTTCATGATAACCAGGTGTTGCTTAAAGCACTTCACTGCAGAAGCCTCTTTGCTCTGGGAGCCCTGCTCTGCTGAGACACCCAGACTATTTTCATCAGCCACTCATTTAGGAGTTAATTTATGCTTCCAGCAGCGACTGTGAATATTTCTGTGTGGTCAAAAGGGCACTTTTATTACAGAATGTCTTGAAATTAATTTTGCAGGAGATTAGTGCGGATCGCGCTCTTTATAACGTCTAGTCTCACCCTGTGGTGAATGAAGGAGCCGGGAGGATGGTTGGGAAAAAAAACGAGAAGGAGCGGGCTCCCTCTGGTGGCTGTTAGCGAAACAAACCGTAACCGGATTGGCATGTGTGACAAAAAGAATGAGAAAGATAGAAACAGTGGTGGGGTGGGTGGGGGAGAAAATGAGAAGAGGGGTATTCGAACACACACAGAGAGCCAATATGACTCAGGAAATGCTGGCAACGGCCCAGACAGGATGGGTTACAGAGAGAGATAGAGATAAGTCACTCTAATTTGGTGTGTTATTATTCACTTGGGATGGGAGCTGGGATGAAAACAGCCATACATCACAGTGGTAACACTGTCAAATAGTCCCCAGCTCTGCCATACCACTGGCAAGCTGCTTTAGTGCCAGTGCCAGTGCTGTGTGTGGAGAGAGTGGGAGATAAAGAGAGACAACGAGAGACACGCGAGAGACGGAGGAAGGACGACTTCTTCACAACCAACCAGACACAAACTCAACAGAGCCATCCATTATGTTCACATGTCAGGCATAAATCAGGAGCATTTGGAACATTCAGGAACACAAAGTAATCTCAAAGTACTTCCACCGTCCTCGTACTTTTCTACAAATGCGTGCACAGAGTATGTAATTACTACATTGTACTTGCTTTGTTAATTGTACGTTATGTTGGAATGGGCCAATAAGTAGATTTACTCAAAACACTAAAGTACAGTACTAGCATTTTTATCCTGTGCTGCTGTGTACAGTAACTTTATCGCTTACACTTGAATGCATCTGCAATTATGACGCACTGGCATACTTTAAGTACATTTTTCTGATCATACTTCTACTTAAATATCACGAATGCAGAACTTTTACTTGTGAAGTTTTTCAATATTGTTGCTTTTTTTTTTTTTTTTTTAATGTCTTTTTACCTCTTAGCTGTTTGGACACTGCATGTGGCTGTGTATTTCTAACCAGACAGATTTTTTCCAAACATATATGTAACTGTACATATAATATTGATATGCAGTATTTTCACAATATAATAAATCGTCTGGAAGATCAATTGAGAAACTGTGGATAAAATAACTAGATGAGAATAGTTTTGGCCAATAGAATAACAAAAATGAAGGGACTTGACATGTTTATTACAAAATCTAGTGACTCCCATGTTATCATAAACTTTGCTGCTTGTGTTTACTTTGTAAGATTATAGACTGACTCATTTTTTGCTATGTTGGCCAACCAAAACAAGACATGTGAACACGTCATCTTGGGTTTCTGGGATACAGCACTGGCACCATTTTCTGTTATTTGAAACAAAGAATGATTAATAGAGAATTAATAGAGAAATCTAACAATAATCTATAATAATTGATCATTTGTATTTCAAACACAACTTGGTGGCTGTTTAACAGAAATGAAGTACAGGTTATTTTTATGTTTTTTAGGTGTTTTTAGGTTTATTTCCCCGGTGTGTGTTAAAAAAAAACAGCTGTAACTCTGGTAGCCCTCATGTAACAATGAGAGAAATTACATTTGCCCTCAGATATAATCCTGAACCAGTTTCATTCGTTACATTCCTGACTGAAAACTTGAAGACGTCTTCATTGCGGTTATATAATTCACTTGCCCCTCAACTGCCAAAAGAAGAAAAAAAAAATGCTGGCCAGTGGTTTAACCTAATTACTGGGCTCCACTAAATACTGGCTTGAGCCTGGCGTGCTGCTATTCGTCACTGTGACTGACAGTCGCATGCAATGAATTGACAATTCAGCTGGCTCATGCATTAGTATGATTGGTTGCTGAGAGCAAGGGCACCTTAGCTTTAAATTCTGTAGCTCCACCAGATACATATATATGACAGCGGAGCCTGTAACATTACCACATTGATTTTATGACCGTGTCCTGGTGACGGATGGCTCTGCTTCACGCTGTCGTCATAGGAAGGCGGAGACTTAAGATACCAGAGAAGTGCTGCATTAGGAAGGTAGGTGTCATGGAGGATCATGTGTTTGGCGCTTACGGTTGAGGCCCGGTTTAGATATTGACGACAACAATCGTGCGCTCTAGACAGATCAGCATCCGGCAGACACAGAACGGATTTGTTTTGGGATTGTGTGCACATGATTGTGAAATGCCATGGCCGTCTCTGCAGACACACACACACACGAGGAATTCATTCACATCCACAAGTTGTCTCTGCAAATGTTTGAAGAGGAGGGTGAGGATGAAAATTCATGAAGAACAGATGGGTTCAGGGGAAACAGGTCTGATTTGAGTAATGACCATCCAAATTTATTTCCTCAAAATCTGGCACACTGGAGCTTCTCTTCAGCTGCACCGCAAATGCTGATTTGTGCTGTAGCGTATCGACGTGCCCCTCAGATTTGCTCTTTTTAAGGATGGGGAATTCAGCGATAAACAATTACAGCTTCTCACCTATCTCCGAGTTCTGTTTTCACGTTTTAAACAAGCTCTCAGTGTGGTGACTGTGTGCTCTCTCTCCTCTTCCAGCTCCATGTGATGCAGATGCCTTCTTCTGTCACAGTAACATGTGCATAAACAACACGCTGGTGTGTAACGGCATGCAGAACTGTGTCTACCCCTGGGATGAGAACCAGTGTAAAGGTGAGATGTTACAATAAGCTCAGTCATTTGACCCTTTGGGCACCTCGTGGCACGGCATTTTTTTAGGTTTCCAAAAGCTAGTTGCCAAGCTGTACACAGACAGACCACGTTTGAATATTTCAGCACCACGGACAGCGACAGAGAGAGCAACTGAAACTCTACATGCTATTGACACTTCTTTTTTTCTTTTTCAATTTGCAGATTTTTAAGGAAACACTTTTCATTCAGACACTCTGAGTGGTGCAGAGTAAACATTGTGCACTACATAACAAATGAGACTTACACAAAAAACAAACAGAAATACTACCCAGACAGTAAAACCCTCACTGACACACATTTGAATTCACCGTCAAACTGGTCCAGGTTTCGGTGCAGATCGATGCCCGAGAGCTCGACTCTTGTGAAAATGTCTTGTTCCCCCCCCGACTTCCTGATTTTAAGATACTGTCAGTTTCTTCCTGTCCTCTGCAGCCTGATCCCTCACTCAGAATTTTAAAGCTGCTCGATCTATACATTGATGAAGTGTCTTCATCCTGGCAGCTCTGTAATTTACACCTCTGAATTGAGATTTTCTCCCCACAACGTCTTTGTGTATGATGCCGTTGGAATAATTAGCCGAAGTGTGTGAGGACTGGTAATAAGCTTGTTTTTTTTCTCTCTCTGTGTTATATGGCCTATTAATTAGTTTTATGTTCCTTGACCTTTCATGAGCCATCACTGGATTCTAAATACTTAAAATGAGATCTGAACTGAAGCTCCTCTGTGCCCTCTCTGCAATAAAACCTCCCATGTCAGTAAATGCAGTGTGCTTGTGATTATGGTGGGCCTTAGCTTGCAGTCAGAGCGTGTTGTTGTTATTGTTTTCGACATGTTTTCTCTCTCAGATAGACGAGAAAAAAGATGCTTGCGTATTCTGTGTGTGCAGTGTAACTCCGAGGCTTTGAGCAGAACCGTTGACAAATTGCATCAATTAGTTAAATCCTGCATGACCCATTCCTCACTGAGATGAAGCTACCTTTCCACCCTACAGTCTGAGTTTCAAATTGTGCTGAACTCAGCAAGAAGAAGCCATGTTCCTCATCCTGTTACTCTGTCTTCCCCCCCTCTCTTCTCTCTGCTCTAGTAATGCATGCTGCCCACATTTGTCCTCATTAGCGGGAAAATGTCAAGTTTTATTCCTTTCTCCTTTACACGTCTGAATGTAACCATTTACTGTCATTGAAGCTCAGCGCACGGTGCTACAAGTTCATCCAGCATTTAAATGTCACAGATCTCCCCGCAGATTGGCTCTCCACACGCTGTTTGTCTGGGATACTCTTTGTAGATTCCCTGGTGATAAATAGACTACAGCTGTGACCCAGTATGACCTTCTTGTCCATCTGGTAGATGGCTCATGGAAGTCGTGTTCTTAATCTTGTACATGATAAGGTCCATTTGTCAGCAGACATCTTCACATATGAGCTACTGTCTCTCCTTCCTTGTGGTGCTGTTAAGGGAATACGTGAACACTTGCTAAGCCAAGCTCTTTACTCTGTATGTACAGTTTGCAGTGCTAAGATCTGCAGAAGTTCTTTGTTTTGGAAAGAATTGGTCCCTTTTTCATTCTGATAGACGTAACCTCATCAGCTGATGATCCACGTTAGAAGACAGAAATAAAGAATGTTTATGTGTTGCAGTTAAGAGCTGGTTATTTGTAGCTTTGGCAAATATACGCTAGCTTGCATCATAAAGTATGCTGGATGCCGTAATCCAGCTGCATTTTGTTCCAGCATTCGATGAGGGGGCATATTAGGAGGGTAGTCTTGGGGAAATTTCCAGCATCAGACACTTCATATCCTGCGTTCTGATGCCTTTTCATGCACCAATTTGTGAATTTTCAGCATCAATTGATGGTTTTTATTCATGTAAAGGAAAACACAAAATATTAAGGCACCAGGTGACAAATCATACGCTAATGGCATATAATGCACAAAGGCTCTGAGGGTTCTGTATTGATTTCAAATGTTTATTCTCCCGTAGCTCAACTTTTCTCACTGAATATTATCCCTGCTGAATCAACACACTTATAGGTGTGATTTACTCTTGTGATTTCTTTTATGTCATTTGTTGGGGGAAGTAACCTCTTTAAATGTGCATGTGGCACATTTTTGATGATAAATTAACTTATTCTAATCAGTTTAGAAACCCTTTAACTGTAATAACTCCGATGTGATTTCTGCTCATGTCCTGAACATTATACATGTCTCTGCATTTTGAGGGTTTTTTTGGGGGGATCATGTACATGTCGACTATGTAACTGAAGATGAGTGAGAATACAACATTTAGCATTAAGATTTAACTTTATTCATTTTCATTGCAAGGAGTACACCAAAACGTGATCTTCACATATCCCAGCTTGTTAGGAAGCCTAATCAGCCGCAATAAGCCTTAAACACTGTTCTACTACTTTTCAAGTTTCATATGTGTCAGATCAAAATCACCACTCATTTCATTCCTACAGTATCATGACTTCAGCCTTTTCAAAGACACGGCTGTATTGTCATGATTATTGCTAGATCTGTGAAAATCACACGACCCAGGTGGGACTTGAACCCACAATCCCCAGCTCCGGAGGCTGATGCCTTATCCATTAGGCCACTGGGCCACATAGTCATGACATGATTCTTAAAAATACCGATCAGATCTATTAGAGAAAGCGCTTTAATTAAAGCCTGTAAATAATTCTGTAAAACAAAGCCAACACTTTTAAAGTAAACTCAAGAAACTACACCAAATGGTTCACAACCTACTTGGTTTTGAGACTCACTGAGAGAAAAAATATCCTACTATTGGACCTCCTTTCTCTTTCAAGCTCCTCCATGGTTATCAATATGCCTGCTTGGCACAGTGGAGGGGAGGAGACGCTCTGTCACTGCTGACTAGGATCACAGCTCTGTGCGCGTGGCAGGGATAATTACATTTGCCACCAAAGATTCAGTGGTTGTATGAGATCATAATTCATATTTTGGAGTATTAAAAGATCCGGCTTTGTCGGAGTCATTGTTGCATCGATGAGTAATGTTGCAGCATTTTTTGAAAATAGAAGTCCTCTGCTTCTTTCATGTAGTGGCTGTGCTGGTTGGGCTTTTTTTTTTTTAAATCATAAGCTGTAAACCTACAAAAAACAATATGTGAAGCCTCCTCAGCTCTGGAAGTAACATTGGGTTAGTTAGGTTGCTTGTGTAGCTGAATAGTGTGGAATTTAAAAAAGAAAAAGGTTTGCAGTTCATACTGATGTTTTCAATTTAGATTAGAAGTCATTCTCTAAACTTCTGCTCTTGTAACTTTTGATATGCTTTAGAAAGCACCACACACATTGATTACTAGAGTGTCTTTCTTATTAAAGTCCATAAGAAATCCAGAGTTTGCAGGAGGGCTTTCTCTAACAGTCACTTAACTGTGATTACACTTGGTAGTCCTGGTTCTCTTTGCTCATTGTTCACAAGGCATCTTTCAGGGTCATTGTGGTTATATCTTCATAAACGTCTCCCTTTTGTCCTGCTGTGTCTCTACCACTGTACAGAGAAGAGGAAAGCCAACATCCTGGACAACCTGAACAACACAAACGGGACCATAATTGGCGTGACCTGCTGCATCGTCCTCATCCTCCTCATCGTCTCCGTCATCGTCCAGATCAAGCAGCCGCGCAAAAAGTACATTTTGCGGCGCGAGGACTTTGACCCCACCATGTTCCAGGAGGTCTTCGAGCCCCCTCACTACGAGCTGTGCACTTTACGGAGTGCCACCACACCCACAGCGGCCTCAGCAGATCTAGTCGACCTGGCGGAAGACTTTGAGAACTACCACGCCCTTCGCCGTGCCTCCTCGCGCTGCGTCCACGATCACCACTGTGGCTCCTCGTCCAACCCCGGCTCCGCGCACATATCCCAGCTGTCGCTCAGCGGACGGGGCAGCCGTGGCAACCTGAGCGCCCGTGACGCGGCGGCCGCCACCCTGCTCACGGACCTCCCGCAGCCGCCCATGGCAGTGCGGCCCTTGCTGCCGGCCACGGGAAACCGCAGGAGCATCTTGGTCATGAAGCACAGCTACTCGCAAGAGGCAGCGGACAATGAATGTGACCTGGACGACGACCTGGAAGAAGTTCCCACCACCAGCCACCGGCTTTCACGCCACGAAAAGGCAGTACAGCGGTCAGTATCCATAGATTTCTGATGAGGGAAGAACAGCAAAACCCTAGAGTTAACTATGGGGGATGTTTGTTTGGGATATTTACATTTATTTTTGTGTTCCTCTTATTTTAGCTTTGCTCTTCCTCTTCCTCTCATGATTTTTTTAAGATTACGATAACCTTCATTTTTGCATTGATCCTTGTTATTTGCCCCCTTTTCTACCATTTAAAACTTTCACTAAGGGCTAAATTACAACAGACAAATACGTCTCTTCTTGCATGCTCATCCTTGAACATGTCAAGCGTCCCCAGCTAGCTTTCCTGAATGATGATTTACAGATAACTTAACATACTGTACTTGGAGGTTTGTCAGAAATCTTTAAGCGACAAACAGACCTCATTTTAGTAGATGTTAATTCTGTAAAAGTCCAGTTTTGACTGCAGCACAAGGGCTTGAATCGGTGCCTCATAGAGACGAATAATATCACTGAAATGAATGCAAACTATTCTAAAATATGGATTTGTATTCCTAACTGTGATACTGAAAACATGACTTATATTCTATAGCTCAACATTTTGGCCTGATTTTTTTACAGAAAAACAAGAAGTATTTTATTGTGTACTTGCACCTTGACTGCTTGAAAAGCAACTGTATATGTTTACAAAAAAAAGTGTGAAGGTATCAGAGAGTACAGTTTTTTTGGAGAAAATACTAAAAATGCAACATTTTCCTGCATGCACTTTCTATGTGCTCTTTCAAGAGTGTTCCTGACTGTATTAGTTTTCTACAAATCTGCATGCAAAGGCTCTTAGAGGCCGTCAAAGCACTAATGAAGTTTATTGCTGTTATTGTAGCACATTATGCATTCTGACCTCTCTATGCAAAACGAGTTTGATATTAAATGAAAGAGCCATGACATTTCAGGTTCTGCCTCATTGGCTCTTTGAGCAAACATGAATCAGAGTACAACACAACTAGGGTCTAAGAGACAATCTCAAGGTAAGCACCCTTATCCAACAATCAACATCTTTATATGTTGTTGTGTAGTCATCATTTGCCCAGTCAGTATATACTTTTATGTAAGTTTTTTTTTTTTTGTTTTCCTTTTCTGTGATTTTTTGCGCAGGTTTATATTTTTATTTTTTTATGTTGTTGTTTTTGTTTTTTTTAATTGTTCATTTTCACCAAGATGGTTTTCTTGCTTGCAGCCATCTTGCCCTCTTTAGTGAGTTTGTTTGAAGTCTTTGTGATGCTCAAGTTTACTGTATGTCCTCCTCCCTTGAAGGCATACATTATATCACTCAGTGGATATTCATTAGCATGGACTTTTTCAATCATCCTTAGTTGAAGCTGTTATCAGTTAATATGTCTAACCCCTTCACGTTTCTCCTAGTAGGCCTACAGCAAATCATTTGTATCATTAATGTCAAGAATCTTGTCACGTAAAAGCACAAATGAAAGCGGACATCATTTCTTTTTGCATACACTAAAAAAAAGCACATTGAGATATTTTAAATATTATTAATCTTTACTCAACACACACTTATACAGAAGTCCTCTGTAGATTTGCATGATTTGTGTCAGTTGTTGTATTTGATTTTATGTTCGGTTAATTATGAAGCATAGTATTTCTGCCTGTGTGTAACATTTCATGTGTATACGCTCTGTGACTGTGCTTTCATGAAGTTGCCGAAAGCACAATAGAAAATAAGCAGTGAAACGCATACATTTAAGATGTATGCAATTGCTGGAATTTAATTTAATTGGTAATTTAATGTTGAAATTGATTTTCACAAAGTCACGCTTGCAGCTTCATGCCTGCACATCATGGAGAAGTCACATAAAGTGCTACCCATTGTTTTGTCTTTTAGTGTGGAAAAATGTGCTGTCCTGATATGTGTGTGTGTCTGCTTATGTTCTACATTATGTTGCATTGTCTCCATCATGTAGACTTCTTGAGAATAGTGCAATCCTGGATCAGTACGAACGGGCGTCACTGACATATGAAAAAGCGGAGCGGAGATTTACACCAGCATGATGCTGATGATGAAGGGACACTTTGACGAAAGGATACTGAATGTGTATTCATGTGCAAAGATGAACACAAAAGGACTAGATGAAAACACTCCAGCTGCAAGGTTTTGGAATTCAGTCAGCTCTGTTGCTCTTCTCACTGTAGCCAATCCAGATGTTTCGTCTCACTGTAAAGATGTGGACCTTTACAATGAACACGGTCGCTGAACTCTAGATCTGGGACGTCACGTACACGTTACATATCTGCCACCGTCATAAGATCCCTCACTGATAACAAAATGAATGTGATCAAACATCTTCAAGTTCATTTTTAAAGCATGTATTTTTTAACTTAGTAGCAAACATATTATGATTTTAATAGCAAATTATAGGTGCTTGCAGTTTGTCAAACCTAGAAAGACTTATTTTAGTGAAAATTGGAATCAACTAATTACTAACCTGATTCAGTTTAATACTGTTGGAGTAACCAGGAGCAGTTTAAGTTGGATAACAAGTCAAGGCCGAGTTGTATGGCTTCTGCATGCTTCTTCTATATCCATTAAAGCACACTAACATCAAAATATGAAAAACAGCCATCTATTAATACATAAGTCACGTGGGCATAAGATGCACCTGCATGTTGTTGCTTAGCTAAATCATTAGCGCATCATGCAAATAAATTCCCAACACATTAATTTAAACTCCCTTTTGAATATGCTGACTAACTTTTTTGACATTTTATTTGACCAAGGAGTACTTGCTTTTTCTGGCAAACATATTTACTTCAAGTCTGTTTGACGTCTAACTCTCTTTTACTGTAGGAGCTTAATATCTTTGTATTAAAACAGACTTTTCTACTAAGGCAAACTGAAAGGATGACAGTTTTTACAGTTATTCAAATTATCTTTCAGGGCTGATTTTACTGATGCTTTATAAAAAATAAATAACAATAAAGCTTCACCATCTTCCTTCTTTGTTTTATTGGGCTTTTTGGTCAGCACTTCCTCTGTCCGTTCAGTGTGTGTCCTGTCAGCACACACCGTCCTCGCCTCGCAATCGTGCGTTTTTAGACGTTGCTGTTTGTTGTGACTGATTTGCCTCAGAGGGAGACCGGACCCAAAAGCTAAAAAGGATTTGTTTCGCCAAGCAGGACAATAAAATCAGTTCCAGACGGTTTAAATAATCCCAGGTAATCGAGGCATCTGACAGACAAGTTAATTGACTTTTTGTGTTTTGTCCTGATGAGATTTATCCCATGTATACTGCAGAGGAGAAGGAGCGGCCTTGCACTTTAATTATATTCTGTGCTGGCAGGCTGGTTTTATAAGAAACTGAAAAAAAGAAAAACAATCTGCATTATGTGGAAAGTGAGATCAGCACCTCTGAGCACACTGACACACACACACAATTCACACACTCTCGCATATCGTTTTTCTTACACTCTGTCATTGTCTGTTTTATTTTTCTTACTGTGGCAATTTTAATGGTATTTACCATCTATGTGTACATTATTTTTCTGTGTTCAGTGTCATGTATGTATTATTTACATCCATGCTCTCCAGTCTTATTTCCTCCCATATCCACGCGGACATATATTCCTGCAAACACCGAATAAAGTATTTTTCTTTTCTGTACACACATTGCACCGACTTTGTTCTGTGTGTTGTCTCTCTGCTTTACATTTCTGTCAGCACGTATATTTAAAGATTGTTCAGCACAGCCAGCACATATACTCATCCTGCTTTCTCTGTCTTTCTCTTCTTCACTCTCTCTTAAACACACACACACACAAAGTCACAAACTCATCTGCCACTTTATAGACGGAGGCCGACATGCCACTAATTAAGTAAGTCTGAATCAATTTGATCGTTCAAGCAGCCCAGGCAGCAGATGAGAGAAGTGCAGGGCCCAGAGCAGACTTAAAGTAATAGTGTTTTCATTTCTCTGCAGATACATCAGACAGATGCATCATTCCTCTGCATCTTGCCAAGTTTGACAGGATTCGGAGCTAAGGTTTCTCTCCCATTTGCATCTTGAGTCAACTGTTGCCCTGAGCAACTTTACCAATGTAGAGTGCTGTGATGAGAAAATTCTTTTTAAAAAAAGGTTTGTGATGTATGCATCAAGTTTTTCTCTGTTGCTTTGGACTCTAGAGGTGAATTTTCCCCCCAACCTGTGCTCCACACCTGCCTTGGTTTGAATGGAGCACTGGAAATTTCAGATACAAGACTGAACGTTTTTTTTGTTTGTTTGCTTTTTGGAAAAATAGAATACCTTTAATGTAAAGTTGTTCATGGAGAAAAAAAAAACAACAGAATCAGGTTTTTTAAATCATTTTCATGTAACGATCAATATATGAAATTGCATATTTCAGCTGCTGGTTTCACATATTTCCTATTTTGATGTCATGTCTTTACAGTATAGAGTATCAGGTTGTTTTTATATCAAACAGTTACTGAAAGACCTGTTGAGAAGACAACAGAACAGGATGTATGAAATAAAGTGATATTAAACCTCATAAATGGGTGCATTCATGATTCTACTGGACCACCGACTAACCTTTATTTATTCACTGTTTTACTGATACTTTTACACATTTGTTTTTTGTCTTCTTGGCAAAAATCTTTGCATTGTGATGTTTTTCTTTTTTAAATTCATATGCATATTAATTTGATAACACATTAAGAAATGCTGGACTGAATGTTTTCAATAAACTAATGTTTACTGATT